>NC_088605.1:4232755-4534755 GCF_036013475.1 Columba livia | reverse complement strand
AAAAATCTATAGAAAATGTGCGGTGGTGTCTTTACAGTAACATTTTTAAATCATGGCAGCTAAAAATAACAGTATGCAATGATGCACTGCAGACAAAAGAGCTTTGGTATGAAGCATCTTAGAAATGCTTGAAGTAGGATACATTATACAACATTAAAAAATATTCCTATAAGATTATGTTTTGCAATTCCAAACTTCTCCAAATGTTTACTAAAATCAACTAAGAGTTGTGACCAGACCTAACAAATGCTGTCAGGTTCAGAAGACTCTTCCGAAGCAACATATATTCTATATAATCACCATTAATGCTCTGGAGGGAGAAATCAAACCAAGATCAAATCATGAGACAGCCGTTGGTTTATATATCCTGAATTAGGAGTTATCCGAGGCTCATGTATTTCCTGCCTGTAAATCCCAGATGGAAATATGGAGGTTTTTGTCATCCAGGTTATGGCCAGAGAGTCCATTTCATCCGGATGTCTCAGCACACATGCAGATTAATTGTGCTGAAGATTCACGGTGGACATTTCAGATTGATGAATGGCACATGTCATCCATCATTTTCATGCTGGAAACAGGCTGGATTTTCTGTTCCTGTCCAGATCAGCAGGGCTACAAAGGTACAAGAAGTCTACAGCAGAGCTGACCTTGTCCCATTAAACATTTTCCTAAGTGTCTGATGCTTATCACCAATTTTCCAGCCAATGCAATGACCCCCATCAAAATCCCACAAAACTGAGGCTAACGATGGATATATTTCCCCCTATGGGAAAACAGTAATTAATTTAAGAAAAAAAAAAACCCAGAGAACGGCTTTTTGTCGTAGTGTATTAATATGCCTACTTCTATCACAAAGCTGTGCCAGAAACACTGATTTAATAGGCACTGCAAAGCAATTACCATGCAAATAATATTAGCCAGCAATTTGTTATTTTTTTAGTGAAGTCCTTGTTTTGGCTAGCAGGCCATAGTAACAGATCCCAATAAAACTGGATAATTGAAAGAAATTTCAAGTATCTAAATAGCTGTGACAACAAGCATAAGTAGCAAGAGTTCCCAGACTGGCCTCTTGGTCTGGTTGCAGTTTCAAGTGTGAACAAGCCGGGGAGACAACAAAGGAACAACTTACACAGTAAAAAGAGAGCAATGAAGCAATGGGAGGGAACGATATCCAGGAAAATTCTCTTTTAGTAGTGACATTAGCAAGGAGGACACTGCAGAATGTTTTAAGAGACTTAAGAAATTCCATCCTGCCCTAACACTTCCCTTTGTCCCTGGTCTTCATAAGAAAACTTTTATTTGGAGTAAATCTGTCATTTTATGTACCATACATTCATCTATCTCTAGCACAGGGTGGGAAATGCTTAGATTCACTGAAGTGCTAAGCTCCATGTTCAGCTTTAGAAGTTGCCCAGTAATTTCCTTGTCCTGGATTGGAGCTGTACCTAAATCACAGTTGTTCACTCTACACCAGAGTGCTGAGACACTCACTGTGAGCATTTATTCTACGTTAAATGGCCAAAATAAGATAGTTCCTGTTCCTTGAGTTAAACACGTTTTTGTCTGATCAAATTAGTGAAATAACAGATTTGATTGTGTGTTATCTCTGCAACTAAACGTGAGTTAATTAAGATTAAACTTGAAGATACAAGACAGGACTCAATATTTTTTCTGATTTCCCTCACGTAGGATGCCGATTATATAGCATATCAAAATACATTATAAGAACACGTACCTGTGCTATGTTTCCCTCACCACTTTAAAATTCAGATGCTTCTTTTAATTAACAATCTAAACACTCCAAATAGAGAAACACATTTCTGTGTATCTTATGAGATGAAAAAAGAAAATCAACACTAGCCCATGTCCTAAAACTTCTAAATATTTTGGGGAGGAACAAAATAAAAGTATTTTCTAGTTAAACTGATAAATATACAAATATTGACATTGTTGTGCTCAAGATCAAGTACAAATTGAATCTGTGATTTCATTTATGGAAACAGGTAAGCTGGGAAATGCAATTACTATCTATAAATCATTTTGCTATAACCTTCTATTTCAATCTCCTTAAATAGCAAAATGCAACTGAAGCTATTTTAGTTAAAGCCCGAACAAAATAAATCCTTGTGGCAACACTCATCTGTCAGGGGATTTGATGTTCTCCAAAGTACTTGTTGGTATAAAGCAAGTAATCTCTCATTTCTAACAGACTTTCTTATTGATATGTATGAGCTAAGTAGTTTATTATTTATAGTTAAGTGTGAAGTGATATGCTAAAGAAAAATACAAAATTAAGGAAACTACATATTACAAAGTCTAAAATATCTAATTCCCATACAGAACAACTACTGACAGTTGTGCACTTGGAAACTTAATCACATAACTAACTATTAAACAATACCTCCTAGGTAATCTAGGACAATAAAATATGCTATGGACTAGTCTGTCATCACTTAAAGGACCTATGGAGATCATGATATATGCACCCACTTTAAAGCAGGCCCTGCAGAAGCCAGTAAGATCTCTGGAAAGCTGGTCAAAATGCCAATAGTAAAACAGGCAAACAACTTTTACACAAAACTTACAAATTATTTGAAACAGTTGGTGAAAACCTAAAATTTCTAGCACACAATTCACTACAAGACTGAATTAAGAAGCAAGAAAACGGGAACAGGAAGAGTCTATGTTCTGCAATGCACAAGTTCAGTGCTTTTTACTGAAGGCATCTTAGTGAACAAAAATAAATGTATGCAAAAGGTTACGCTGCCTCTGAAATAAATATCAGTCTTCTTCATTTCTTTATATCTCAAATAATCTTATCTTAACCTTATCTTACAAGGATACCTCTGCTGGCGTGATAACTGAATTAATACTTCAGTATTTCACAACTGAAATCTGCCTCATTTCCTCAACAGCTCTTCAGGCGGAATGGCAGCTGACATGACAAACCAGGCAGGAACACATTTGGCATTTGCCACCAACCTATATCAAGATACATAGTCTTGACTCTCAAGCTTTGCCAAGGAGTAGGAGTATTCACAGGCAAGAATCCCAGTTTTTTACACAAGATTTTAAATACAATATTGGTGGTTGTTAATAGAGCACTGTCTACACCAGAATTTAATGCAAAATGTCAAAGTTCATAGGTATTTTCAAAAATTGGTGGAACATATTTCTGGACTGGTTATGCCAGTGTTATTTCAGAATTTTTTTTTACTATAACAAAACCCTAAAGTCATTGTTGAGAAGTTGCCATCAGCAGTTTCCACCTAATGTGACCAGTAGGACGTCTGCCTATCCAAACATGGATCAAGTGCTGCGTTTTCCCAGGGAATAGAGGTTGGCCTAGAAATCCTGTGGCGTTAACATCCAAAATCACAATGTCTCTAGGTGAGCTGATTACATTCCTGACTACAGGAGCCTGGCTGGAAGCCAAGCTAATTGCGCATAACGGGAGCTCGATTACAAATCTTCCTACTTCAGTGTAGGCTCTCATAGCCAACAGCTTGTTTCTAGACCTGTCCTGAGAAACTGGTAACTCAGCTCAGTTCATTTCAAAGTCTGATTTTATCACAGGAATTTCAAAAAAACCCAGAACCTCTTCGGTGACGAAGCTTTTTTCCCTTTCCCTTTTCCTCTCTGGTGGGAGTGAGCGTCACTTCTACAGATGGGATCTGTGCATTGATGCTGCTGATTAAACTGGAGCACGTCTGGATGGATCTGGAGAAAGTTCTATTCTTCCTTAGACACATCACTCCATCAAGGGCTTGGTTAAATCTCATATTAATCTCTACTTCTCACCTACCAATACAGAGCTCCTATATGACCTTGTTTCATTTCACTCTCAGTGGCTGCCTTTGTCAGACAGTGCTTGGCAGCATGGATGTTTCAACCATTCTTTTAGAACACTATGAAAGAGGTTGGTTGTAGCATAAAAAGATTTTAAAGAGATTGGAAATCTAGATTTGCTTAATGTCAGAAAGAGAGAAAAGAATTCCATGTAATAAGGTATCACCATCAGCTTATCAAATGGTTGCATTATAGCTAACTGAAAACTTCAAATTTAGACTAGTCTAAACAGCCAGCAGAACATCATCGGATGATATTCACTGGATAAGAAACTCTATCCTAGACAAAAGTGGCTCTGAAAATTAAAAACACAAGGTTTTCAATCCTTTTGTAAGGGAAACTGTTCAATTGCCCTGTATGACTACACAGGGTTTGATAAGAAGTAGTCAGCTCAAATTGCAACAAAAGAGATTTGGGTCACGTATTAGAAAGCATTTTCTAACTGACAATACAGTTCAGTACAGAAGATGAAATAACTTCTACTTGTGCCAAGAATTTTGGCATTTTTATTCTTTATTGCAACTGAACTGTATGAGGACTCTTCCAAATAACCGTCAATATTATATTGCTTTTTAGGAACAAGAAGTACACTTTGTATTTTGCTTTGCAAATT
Source organism: Columba livia (assembly GCF_036013475.1). NCBI lineage: Eukaryota > Metazoa > Chordata > Aves > Columbiformes > Columbidae > Columba > Columba livia. Next base: position 4,530,293 of record NC_088605.1, on the reverse strand, counting down.
AAGGCCTTTTTCACGTACTGCTACCTCATTGATTTTCTTATAAACTTACCTATACACACAAATGTTTAAGAAAAATGCATATACGTGTGTTTTTGTAAGTTTTTGACAACGTGCAAACTGACATGTAATTAAATCATTAAACTGGATTAAGGTAAGTTGCAGGGAACCACTAACCTTTAGTGCATAGAAATCCATACATTTGGATTGGGATGTATATTGGAATGATTTTGAATGGTAAAATTACTGAGTGGCCACCAGGGCAGTAGGCAGCTTTAATAAGAATATAAAAATGTTTGATATAAAAAGTGGTATCACTCATACAAGCATCTTCATTGTAAATACATCCACATATTGTCATTAATACAATACAGATTATTTTTAGGTATTCAGGATAGAGTTAACACTACTTATCTTCAGGTTAATGGAAATTCCTGTACACTCAACAGCACAGTCACATCACTACTTAGTGATTTTAAAAATAAAGTGCAAGTTTGAGACAGAAACAAGCACTTATGATGTTAGCTTCAGTCTATTTGCTTATTTTATACATAACATTAAGGCAAAGTAGAGCAGAGGTATAAAACCCTGGCTTTATTTTATTCAGCTACTAGTTTATCAATCAGACTCATTTCGATCCCTGTATTTTTAATTTCCTTTTTCTTCTAAGAATTTTTGCTCTTTTTCAGTAGTTTAAAGGAGGAAGATTGCCAGGAGAAAGAATGGTTATCATTAACTCAGATGTTTCATATTCAGAACAGGACTAAAAGTTTAGCAGTTCCAGATGGCTTCTACAACAGGGATAAGGTACATTTTAATCCAAATATGTCTTTAGACTTCAATTTTCTACAATATTGCATACAAGTCTATTCAATATTTTTATTTAGCTGCTAAAATGATAGAAAAAATAATAATTGAAAGCATTTAAAGGAGTTATTTAGCTCATTTTCCCGCAACAAGGCAAAATCAATTGTATCATCCCTGACAAATGTTGGGCTATTATCAAACCCCTGCACTGCTAAGGATTTTGCAGCATCCTCAGGCGATTTATTCCGTGCTGAACTCCCTTTACTCCAAATACATTTTCCCTAATTCTAATCTGAACCTTCCCTGCTGCAATGTTATTCCACAACTATTTCTCCCGTCCAGCAGGAAAATGAAACCTGTTTATTCTACTTCGCTTTGTGGCAGAGTTTTACATAGTTCAGGGCCTAGAGAAAAAATGGCAGCAATTTTCACTTTTCTAGATGAAACACCACTAGTTCACTCAGTATTCTCTCATCAGTTGTATTTTTCTAGCTCTTTGATCATTATTTTTCCTTTCCTTTTCAATCAGACTTCATTTTTTCAGCAGTCTGCACCCCAAATTGACACAGTAGTTCAGCAAAGGTCTTAAAAATGCAGTTGGGTAATAAATCCCACTTATAGGTGGCTGAGCTATGAACAGATTGGGATGTGCTGTAACTCACCTACATCCTTTTCTACAGAATCTCTGCTTCCTTAATTAGTTGTTTCTTTTTCTAAAATGCATATTTTATTATGTAAAGAGATTTAGGGATGATAAGTAGATCAAGGAAACGTTTAGAATTTTGCTATCCTATATATAAATATTGAAACTACTCGTATTTATGCTTAAAATTAAAACCACATATTTTTGTCTCACTATAGCCTGTGTTTAGTTTACATAATATCTCAGGTAAATTTATAAAGTTCAGTTCTCTCAATACTCTGTATACACCAAACTACATTCTTTTAAGGAGCCACTTTTCTTTTAATGAAACAGCTCATTTGCCTAATTTGACCACGCATTAATGCATTTGCACAAGCAGAGCTGTTAATTTACCTGTCTCTTTCAGCCAGGCATTGAACCATATCCTTAACTGGAGATGGACTTTACAGGGACCTCAAACTGGGAACAAGCCAATCATTCAATATAAAACAATAAATCCTTCCTCTCACAAACTACAGTCTGGAAATACATTGCATTGGAAAGCACTTTTAAAAATTATTTTAAGACAATATATTTTAGAAAATAATTCAGTCATCGGAACAAAGAAATATTGGACAAGACACTACAAAACAATTTTTTTTTAAATATATTTAGAGTTTTTTTCCATTTTACAAAGGCAGGGATTTGATTTTCTTATCCCTTGCAGGGAATGGCAGCTCTTCTGAGAGCACTGCAGTGCTTCTTCTGGACCTGACCCAAGTGAGGTGACATTTGAGACACATTACAGAGCTGAGAGGAACTATATTAATTATTATGAAAAATCAAAGCTGCGTTCAGATTATCTCCAACCACTTAATGCAATTCAGCATTGTGTAAAACACATTGGGGTTAAATTACACTGTAAACGTAGCTCTAAGATCTGATCTTTGCTGTAAGTCTGTTTTTAATTAAACAAAATAAACCACACATAATATTTTAATGAGAATATGAATATTTGGAGGGGAGATACAAATCTGTTTAACTGGTGAGTCTGATAAAGTCCTTTAATGTCCTGACTCAAAGCCCATTGAAACAAGAAAGACTCAACAGCCAATACACACAAAGGTACCTCACTCAAACTTCTGATTTTTGTCAGTAATTCTCTGTATTTTTCTTTTCCTGCTGCCTTGAAATTGTGCACACACAAATCTGCTCTTTTCTCTGTCTCCAAGAGACAGAGACTTCGGGCTCTCCACCATTCTGACGTACCTTCCCATTTAAACAGCTTTCATTTCACCATATTCTCCTTGGCTGAATTTTTTTCCTTCTGGGGAAAAATTTTGTTTCCACCTTCCTGTGCATTTTCACACCTGGCACCAGCATCTCTTCCTCATCTCCAGCTCTGTCCTCTTTGTCCTGGTTTTGTTAAAAACAAGACCAGTTCTCTTTTAATGATGTTTCTCTCAGCTCAGTTCTTCTAGGTGCCTGTACTTCTCTGAGTTTTAACCTGCATATTTTTCCCACGATGCTGCACTCAGTGCTGATAAGAGACCAACGGGATGCTGAAGAAGCTCATGTGTAGATTTATTACTATGGTAGCCAAGAAAGACTGACAAGTTTTCCCACATTCAGCTGTGAGGGGATATGTTTGAGGAGGGGTGGATGGAACAGGTGACTAGAACTGACCAACAGAAGTATTCCATCCCATCATCGTCATACCCCTATATAAGAGGGTGATCACAGGGTCACTCTCTCTTCACCCATGGCCGGCATCTGGAGAGGCCCCTGTCTGTCTGTCTGTCTGTCTGTCTGTGATCCTCAGGCCCTGCATCCTGCACCCAGGTTCCGCTTTGCTGTGCAGTCCCGCCCGGGACTTCGGGGCCTGAGCTGCAGCTGCTGGAGCCGCCAGCCCCACACCCCCAGCTCTGCTGCTGAGTGACGCAGCTCCACATCCAGCACTTGACATCGGCTTTGTATAGTTTGTATATATATTCTCTATTTATTAGTAGCATTAGTAAAACCCTTTAAAACTCTCCAACTTGAAGTCTAAGTCTCTCTTCCTTTCCTCTTATCTTTCCAATCTCCTTTCCAATCTAAAGGAAAGGGGTGGCGGGAAGTGAGGGGAATAACAGGGAGCATCTACCATGATTTATTGCCACCTTGCCTTAAACCTTGACACTCTTCCACATTATTACCAGTCAAAACATCTTCGCATGTGCTCTTAAGGTCTCTCACTGTGTATCTCCCTTGCATACAGATCTGATGTTTAACACTTATTTCTCATATCTAGCCACATCCCCATGTTATAATTTTCCTTTACTACAACTCTTCCTCTTCCTCTTCTTTTTGCTAAGCTGCTGCATATGTTTCCTGCAAACGCGTTGCATTCTCAAAGCTCACTGTTACTCAATGTACATACATATTAAGCTAAAATGACTTCCAAATTTATCACCTTTCTAAGTATAGCTGTGAAATCAGGTTTTCTCTGGTTTCTATTGGGGTTGTAATTTCTTTGGGACATACTTTGTGTCTTTATTTGCATTCTGTACATAGCATTTGATAAATTATTTTTTAAAAATGTGGAGGTTTTCTCTTGTCACTTGTGGCTTTAACATTAGAGCCGTATCATAGCTAGTATCTGGAAAAGTCTATAGAAAGTTTATATTCAGTCCCAACTCAGACAAAATTTGACAAGATTTAATGACATCCCTGACTAACTTCAGATTGACGTAATACTTAGGTCTGTGAACACTGGAGATTTTCCATTACATAAATGAATCCAGAGAAATAATCTAGAGGCACATTATGAATGAGAATACTCTCTCTCTCTATATATATATATATGCAATTTAATGCTAAAATCTATCTGATTGGATATACTTTTTTTTTTGTACATGTGTGTATGAATAACCATAGCCTGGTAACTCCTGACTTAGTGCTTTTTCATTACAGTTATTCCTAAAAATGATTACTGTGTGGAAGCAGACAGAAATGCTGATTACCACACATTAGAAATCTTATTTTGTATATTCAGGATTAAATATATTTTTTATGAACATTATTTTTTAACCGCCTCATTTTCAGACTTCAGAGCAAGGACTGCCAAGAGTTTGAATTCAATCAATTTATTTGGTAGGTCACATGAGTAATTTGTATAAACCGTGCTTATATTTCACATAGGCACTCCAAGACTGCTAAAAGCAGTGGTTCATCTCTTAGCGCCAATGCAATCACCAGCTGAATAAATGAATTCACAGCCTGGCCTTCAAACTTCACTATTTGGCTTAGCACAGGCAGGGTAACACATCGAATCTCTCCCCACCACCTCTTTCTCTATCCATATATAAGCTTATATATACTAATATACAGAGAGAGTGAGATGGAGAGATTCATGCTGACCGATATTCCCATTCCAAACATTCTGTTCACTATTAGTCATGATAATATTGCTGATTCTTTTCAATTACTTGTATTGTGTTTACAGCAATTTAATATTATCAAGGAGTTAATATTTATCAGCTTTCTTTGGGGTTCTTGGAATTAATTTTACCAGCGAATTTAAGAGTCTGCTCATCCTCTTAAAAACACAGATGCATTGAAGAGAGCAAGCCTTTAGGAGGAGTCTTTATTATAAGGACAGAGACAATGCTTCATTTAGTTCCTCATTATTATGTATTTTTCTTTAACTGATGCTATTGTTTTGCCTTTTCCAAACATAACTGTTAGTGAAGGCCTGTCAGTGGTTACTAGTCAAAATCTGGTGAGGATCCCAAAGAGATCCGCAAGCTTATCAGATAATAATCCACTGCTTTACTGTTTTTAACTTTAGGAGAAAGACTCTGGACCAACCACATATCTGGAGAGAATTAAGTATCATTAATGAGATGATGCAATTAGAGAATTAAAGAAAATAGATGTAGATGAGACCTTTGGAGACCATTTAGTATCCCAGTTTCTCCTTGGCCGTTGTTTCATGACCCTATGCCAGCCACTGGGTTTTATTTTGTTTCTGAATCTCAGACTTTTAAACAAAGTGATTTTTCTTCAGTCAGTAAATTTTCATTCCAAGAAATTAATAGAAAAAGTTTGGTAAAGACTGTTACTTTGCAAGAGATTTCTTCTAGAGAGGGAAATCTGACTAAAACAGCTAATTTTCACAGATGCATAAAAAAAAATGAACCAGGAGATATCTGTAAAGTCATCTGGTCCTTATACAACTCTCAGAGAAGGCATCGGTATGTTCTTACTGATTTCAGCAGGTGTATTAATTCAATTACCAGGAAATTATTTTTACCTATAAGTATACTGCTTAAGGGACTTTCACTCATTATATATACCAAGCCAGGCTGGAGTAATTTCATATTTGTTTTGATCTTACTAATCAAGACATTACTGATCTTCAGCCTAAAGCCTTCTTGGATTCATCTCATTTCTTCTCACCAACTTACACACCAGTAACAGTTACATAATCAACTTCAACAATTTATCTTTTTTTTTTTTCATATCCACGCTTTTCAAACACCTACATACATATCACATCCTCCTTAGTTGCTCTAGATCCAATGTTTTAGCTAATTCTTCATGACAGTATGTCAATGTCAAGTATTATTGAGCCTTAAACAAAGTCAAGGATTGCCAAATGGAACATTCAAGCATCTTCCCAACCCACTATATAGCAAACAGTTGAGAGCTGATTGTAGGAATGGGCTGATTCAGCAGCAGTTACCTACATTTCTGAGAACAGCTTTTTAACCTCTTTTTTTCTGTAAGGATTGTTTCTGCTTCTTTATTCTGAAGGGTGCAACAGTGTATTGCAGTAAGGGCTTATATGAAAATGATTTTCAATTTTCATCATTGAATCAGAAGAGGTTATGAAGCCAAGAGAAAAGCAAAGAAGCTCTTGACAAATAACGTGTGGTCTACTTTCCTTTTTCTCCACAAACATAATGGAGATGATACGATGGTGCTGTTCACAGGAGTTTTTCATGGGCTCTTGAAAAATAAATAGGAAGCTTCAAATTGTCTTTAATTTTTGAATTAAATGAACTTTAACAAGCATTGCCAAGGTGGATGATTCATAAATACATGCTATTACAGGAAGAGGAAAACAAAATTATGAAAATAAAGTGGATTTATTTTTTAAATTGCTGTAATATGTCGCCAAAGCATTTTTATATACACATCTTAAGAAAATAATATGGAAAAAATCAAGCCAGGCCACACAAGCATAAATCTGGCATAGTTTTACTCTTTTGACAACTGTGAAACTACTATTTTCAATTTATAATTCAGCTGAGCTGATGACAGATTTCCTTTCATCATCATTGATTTATGAGCTCATCTTGTCAACTTTTTACCCCTTCCCACATTGTTTATACAAGTGGAGGCAGGTTTTTTTCACTCAGAACAAATGGCAACATTTCAAGAAACACTACCAAGTTGTGTAAATCCATAACTGGCTTTTGAAACTCAACAGATTTTGTCTGGATGCTATAACTCAACTGTTATAACACTAGGAAATAATGAGAAAGCAAAACTAACACAGGACCATTCTTTATTTCTTTTTCACTTCAAAGGCAATACTACCATGAGTAACTTCACTAGTATTGTTCGTTAGGACCAAGTAAAGCACGACAGGTATGATAAGTTCATCTGAATCCAAAAATCCAGTCTTTTACCATAAGCAGGTTCTTGCTTTTTAGTTTTGATTGGTTGGTTTTGGTTTTGTTTTCAGAGTGAATGTGATAATTTATTGCTGTTCTATCCAAATAAAATTATTCTTATGAAAAGGAAACGAGTGGTTGGATCATTAGTTAATACACTAATAAGTGCTCTGGGGTGTAAGAGGAACAGGTACCCAAAGAAGAGTGGCCTTCTAAAATGAATTTTCAGAAGTTGAACTAAACAGAAGGGGAAAGGGGAATTCTGTAAGATAGTTATTTTCAGGCTGGAATTTTTAGAACTACTTTTTAGACAGTGAAATCTCACTGAACCTCTGAACTTCTTCCCAAACTTTGCAAAATCCCAGCATTTAACTTCTCAAAATAACACATATCACTCTGTTCTTCTTGTCTGTCCTTCTGTTATCTCCTACAATTTATATAATCTTTTTGACCTCATCACTTCAATATGAAAAGTTGGAAGACTTGTAATTATGATACTTTTATTAGTAGGTAGTATATGTCCTTGTATGAAGTCGGGAAATGAGAGAAGGTAAAAGTGCCTTCCTCATTCTTTTGATTAGCTGAATAATCAAGCTGTTGTTTCTTCAAATGACCTTTTGTGTTATGATATAGCTTATTATCAGCTTCCCCACATTAACTCTCCTCTAAATACTGTTCTTTCTATTGTAATTTCTTTCTTGACTCAGGAGAACACATTTTCTCCTTCACTTTTCTTCTATTGAAATTGTCAGCATCTCCCACAGTGCTAAATCTTTGGCCAAGATCAAGGTATTAGATGGAGGTAATTGACTGCTTATCTCTTATTTAAATGATACTACCTAAAGTCTTATTTTAATATCAGTCTTATTTCATACTATGTATAATATATGCAGCTTCTATATCTGTCAGTATATGAAATTTCTTCAGAAATACCAGGGTCAGTTAATGCTTTCAATTCACTTGTCAAGCATCCTACAACTACATTTAGCCTGAAATACATACAGGAATTTGTTAATTGTATTCAGGTGTCAAGCTCTACAAAAGCCTTGTAAGAAGGATATTGTGTAAGAGTTTCTTGAGTATATGGTCCAGTAACAATGGTGCGGAAATGTGCAATATCTTTAGATAGCAGCACTTGCAAGAACAAGGATATTTAATATGAGTAACTACGGCAGGGCTAGCTCTGTCATTTTTATGTGTTTATTTTCACTATTGGTCCTACAGAGATGTTTTAGTTTACCTGTCTCAAATTCTAGAAAAAAGATTTAAAAGTACAAATAACTTTTGTCGATGTAATTTATGGAGCTAGTTTAGAAAACAAAACTAAATTAAACATATAAAGTCAGCAAAGGGAACTATTTTTATCAGAGTATATTGTTTAACAACCCTTCGCAGTCATCAAATTCAGTGCACCTATAAAGCGCAAGGCAGCTACAAAGATGAACCAGCAGTTTAAAAATACTAAAGAGCCCAAAATGATCCAATTTCCCATCTCCCTGATCCACTGATATTGTCAGTTCTGCACAGAAGTGATGTGTATATACAGTATTTACAAAAGGTTGTCAGAGTTTTAAAATTGGACAATTTTAGGAAGCAATTACTAAAATTAGGAGAGTGAGCGACTGTTCAGAGTTACAAGCTGAGTTAATGTCCTCAGAAGTACTTTCTTTTGAATTAAGCAGTGAAGTTCTTACAAGCCTGAGGTGGGATTAACACTCCTGAAGTCCACAGAAGTGTGTTGGTGTCAATCCATACGCAGATCAGATCTAGAGGGTGAAATTCACACTTTATGTGAGCTGCAGAATTTCATTAACTTCTGAGGAGCTGTGCTTATTTCCATCACACTAATACAGAAACCTGATGCGTAACTGAAAACTCTTAATGGCCCAAACCCCTATAAACCAATACTTTATAGAAAAAAATAATACTATTGTGGAGTTTTTGATCTTGGTTTTGCTTTGACCTGATGGTATGTGTAAAAAATGAATCGTTGTGCTCACCCTCCAATTTAATAGGGGAAAAAAAAAAAATCTGTTTGCTTCATTGTAACTATTCTTATATTTCAGCTTCCATTTCTGATGCTGTCAAGCCCACATCCATTCATTTCCCCCTATGGAAATCTCCATCATCAGTTCTGCCCTTCAACCTCCCTACCTGCTCCTCTCCCCATCACTCTTTCAAGATTTCATCTCATCTCTGGGAGTCAAAGACACAGCTCAAAGATTCAGGCAGAAAACTAGTGCTGTGGAAAGCTAGTACAATCCTAAGGAAAAGAAAAATCACAACAACAAGGAATTGGGTGCCTGTTCCAAAGAGCAACGAAGGACAACCCTTCCACACTTGGATGAAATCCTCGCAGCCAGCACTGGGCCAGTGACTACATTAATGTTCAGATTAATATTATTTAGCTTAGAAATCCGCTGTGTTTAGTAACCAATGAATATTAGCTCTCTACTCTTAAACTGTATGTATACTGTTTGCACAGTCGTACACAGCAAAAGATGCCCAGACAAAAGCAGCACAGAGAGGGATACATAGGCAGCCAACTAGGACCTTTCTCATCTTGGCAACTCCAAAATTTCCTAACATTTTTACTAGTAATAGAGCTGGTGACCCACAGTCTTACACCACCGCAAGGACAATCGGATCCCAGCCAAAATCCCACCATTCCAGAGAAAAATCAGAGCCGCTGTCAACATTTTGCAGCAGCTTGATAAGTACTTGCTGTATTTATGCCAACTAACAATTCTGTTTTATTTTATGAGTGTTATTTTGTCTTCCATCTTGTGCTGCAACTTTCAAACCTCCCCACGTCTACAACAATGCAAGATGTAGTGAACAATAAGTCTACAAGGCAACCGATTTTTCATTCAAATGGAAAAAACACAAAACCGATAGCTGGCCACTACCCTGAAGAAACAATCCTGCCAGGTCTCTTTATAATCCTTCACTTAAAGATGGATGAGCTGGTCTGTTTTCCCTGCTTATTTGGGAATCATTTTCAACTAACGTTCCCCTTTTGCAAAGACCATGGGCCAATTTTTAATAGTCCATTGTACTTGTAGCTTTTGGTCTTTCCCTAACGAATCGAAATTTCTTAGAGGGCACTCAAACACACTTCTATGAGTAGGTGGCCTATGAATTCTCCTCCTGTGGATAATTTCAAACTCAGTTGAGAGAAAGTGTTGTTTCTGTTTTTTTATTTATTTAAAATGATATATTAAAAACAGGAAAACATTGATCATGAGGAGAAGTAAAAAAAGGAATATCTTCCTTCCTAAATGACCTTCCAGAGTCTGACTGTGATGATTGTCATACATAAGTCCAATGCTAGTTAGCCATATACCCCACTTTATTGGAAGAGCGTATCAAAGTGGCAAAACCTATTTAAATCTGACAAAAATACAGCAGATGTAAAGCGCTATTGTACAATCGCATACAGTTAACTCTTCTCCTCACATCTTCCCTTTGGCTGTAAGTGGGATTTCTACATACCGGTACTTATTATTGCTGCCTTTCGGAGGCCTTAGATGTCTCTTTTTGCATTTTGCAAAGAGAAATTTGTTTTCAGCTCTCAGGGTCACTCCAAGATGAAAAAGCCATTGCTGCTAATCAAAAGCCTGAAGTTTTTTGTGTCTGTGGATCTTTGACTTCAAAATACCGACATAAAATTCAGTGTAAAAGGAACAGCATAGAATTTCACTGACATTTCTCGGGTAATTCATCCACCCAACCTTGTCTAGTTACAACATAGATGTAGCATTATCCATTAATGAATGCCAAATTTACACATACACAAGCTTTGTTCTTATCATTCCTGAATTATGAAGTCATCAAGATCTGTCGAAAGCATTGCATTTCTCCCTTTCTTCCATGCTACAAGACAAGGAGGTCATTGCTGTTAAGGAAAGGTTTTCTATATGTATCAAAATATTTCAGTTAATAGTACATACCAACAAGTGGACAAAATAAATGAAGAAAAAACATCTTAGCATGAAGGATTGGAATATGGACATACAAGATGAAATATGGTCTACTTAGGAAAGAGCTGATATCTAATATAATATAATATAATATAATAATCTAATATAATCTAATATAAGCTGATATCTAATGTTGTTATAAAATGTGACGTGTTTCTGTAAATTGAGGAGACCTTTCCTGCTCCCTGCTTTCTCATCTTGAGGTCTTATAATGGGTTAAAAATGAGTATTTTATATAAGTATGTAATAATATGCTTACTAATATTGTTCATGTGGATGCTCAACAGCAGATGCTTTATGAGAGACCCCGGAACAATATCTGCTACAGTCCTGATTCCCTGTGCTCATCACTTCTGCAAACCTTCACATACCTTATATTTGCTTTTGTCAAGAAGATATTTCCACTTCTTTCTATAGAATAAATAGTTCCAATAAGAACATGAAAAACAGTGGCAAAATAAAATGAAAACAAAGCCAGAAAATAAACGTAGCGCATCTGAAATGTGAGAACCAGCAGCGAACATGATGTGAAAGTCCTTCGAGCATAATGACCATGGCTTTGAAGATAAATTGAAATCATGACTGTGAGGAAAAAGAAGCGGTTGCTTCTCATTTTTGCAATGTTAGGAAATATTCTGTAGATTCAAAACCTTTCAGAGTTAACCCTGCAAAGACATGTGCGTGGGAATTAATTCAGGTAAATTAATTACTTTAATTAATTCATTAAAACAGGAAAGATATTTATGATACAAAACCCCATTCTCAGCTTACTTACTAACATCGTTATTTACTTTTTCTCCACCCATCCACAACGCTCCATCTCTCAAGCTACCAGGTGACAACAGAGCTCATCTAGGAAGATAAACTGAGCTACAGACACACGTTTTTTTCCACACTAATCCTCTCCCTCCAAAAGCCACATAAACAACGGTACTGAGAACTCCTACATAAATCACACAACTCAATAACTCTTCCACCTGCACATTTTTCTAATGTTATCTCAAAAGATGCTGTGATCTTCCACAACAGAAAGAAAAAGGAAGCTCTTTGTCTCTGTAAATGATTTGCAAACAGCAAATAAACACTATATATCGCCTAAAGTAAATGTTTGGGATTTTTATTTTTATTTTATTTTTTTTTTTAAATTAGAAAGTCCTGATTCATCAGGATTTGACAATTTTGCCAAGACTTTTCTTCAGTCTCCTGAATGCACTCTCTGCAAGGAGGACGGCAGACATAAAATCATTCAGACAGACAAAGGGCAGGATAATTCCTCTCTATGCAGACCAATGAATCTTTAATTGTGTATACAAATGGAAAGCTGCAATGAGAGACACTAATTCCACAGTCTTATGGCCCTGGTAAATGTTTTGATTGCCAGGCTCAAATTCCTGTATCAGTTCTGGTACAGCAAAGCCTGTGTTTCCCACATCCCTCAGTAATTCTGTGTTTAAAGAGTAATATGGGTTTGTGTTTCAAAATACCTTTTGCATTTGACAAGAAAGTTTCATGGGATAAAGAATGGGGTTTTTTACCTTCATTTTTAGCATTTTCTTTTCTTGTTTATAGACAACAAACACACACACGTGTATATACATGTAGATAAAACAACAGGCAGCACACAAATGAAAGGCATAACTGAAAATCACAAAGAGCAACCTATCAAATTGTGATTTGATAAAAAAGAAATAACACTCTATTTATATCAGCTTAAGCCTAAATAACTGCTATGCTTAATTATTAATCAAGCAGGAAGCTCCTCTTGGATCCTTTCAATAAACTACTGGAGATGATTGAGGCTGAAATCTCTTGTGTTGAGACAGCAAACCATGCAATTGAGACATTTGAATGTTAAAAACAAGCAGCAAAAGAAAAAGCTCTCATATGGTACCTCCACCGAGATTACATGTAACCAAAACAGAATCTGATCTAGTTGATTTAAAATACTCTTAACTTTCCTCGAACCTACACATCTCTTTTCCATTTAACTCTGCTCGATGCCAGGTACCAAAGCGATTATGGTTTTGCATTTGTAAGAAATAATTGATTCAGGATGAATAAAAGTCTAATTCTAAGCACAGCAGTGATAACTAGATGTGGATGCAATCCTCAGAGCAATCTGTATCCTCTGTATGAATAAACAGTGATTTACAGAAAAATAAACCTGGATGAAGGTTACAGAGGGAAGTCCTCTGTCTGTACTCAGGTTTTCTAAATTGTTTAACTAAGCCCTAATAAAGCACAGACCCTGGTAGTCATGGTCAGGTTAAGCAGCACAATAAACAATCACTAGAATAGAAACTCAATATTAATCAGTCCTAATCAGTCAGAAGAATCAAAAGGAAAATTCACTAGTAAAATTTCTGCAAAGCTTCAGGGTTTTTTAAAGGAGTTTGAAACACCTTTTCATTGCAGAAGCTTAATAACAAGGTTTTATTTTTACAATATCCTTTTCATAATGACTTGGTATGCAAAATGAATGTGATTATTTTATTTATTTATTTATTTAGAGGACACTATTTATATATTAAATAATCCAAGATTACTAACCTAAAAAACTGGTTTGACCACTTCACATAAACTCAGTTTTAAAGGCTAAATTCAGCTTCCTACTGTAAAGTTACAAACTGTTAGGAACTCTACAAAACAGTATTTTTTTTGGTGTCCTGTATAATTTCTATCATTAAAAAGTCATGACATTCAGTCACAAAGACCATTCTGAAAATTAAAAGGAAAAGAGAATTTGAAACAAATGCCATGACCTTCAGTTCTCTACCACCGAACGGTAGTTAAAGTGAAATTACATGCTCCTAAAATCCAGATAACATTAACATTGCCCCCCCCAAAAAATCCAAATACAACCAAACCAAACCCCAACAGACCAAACAAACAAAATAAGAAACAACAAACAACAAAAACCAACCAACCAACCAACAACTTACTGAAAGCATTTCCAAGAACTCCAAAAGAATTTGCTCCCTTAAATTTTTGGAACTTTAAAAATTTGGATGATCAAATATAATGTTTATCAGAATCAGAGATATTAAGCCAACATACTTTAAAAACTTATTAAAATCTACAACTTAAGTGTAGAAGAAATTACATTTGTCTGTCTCTGACCTTCAGTAACTCTATCAATAATATATCATAAATGCACATCAAAAATTCCACCCATTACCAGTAAGAAAAAATGGCAAACACCAGGTATGGTAATTCACAACCTTCATGCTGTTTGAGGACAGCCTGCAAACTGCCATCGTACCAAGATCATTTCCTACTGAAGTATTGGTGCATCAGGGCTTGAAATCAAATACCAGCCCTGGGGTCAACACACCATTTTTCTTTCTAGAATATCATTTGGTCGGACCGTAGAAACACCATCTTGAAACCGGAAAACCCTGAGTTGTAGATTATTCCACACTTTGCCAACTGGACAGTACTGGAGCAACTGGAAAGTTTAACTATTTAGTTCAGTTTAATGTGACAATGAAAGCATATTTACATCCCTGAGCCATATATAGATGCTCAGCCCGAACTGGATAACTTTAAAACTCTATTTTCTTAATATGTAATAATAACAGAACTCAATAAAAATGTTAATGAGGTACATTAAGTGCAAAAAGCTAAATGATGCTGATAATATCACAACTCTGTGTCAGCTATCGTGTGAGTAATATTCACACTAAGTTAAAGGAAGGAGGTGGCATAAACTATTCTTTGGATGGAGTGTGACAGGTCGTGAAACCTAAACAACCTTCTCTGATAATGAATTCAGAAGAGAAAGTCAGGAAGAAAATGTTTGTCAGTGGTGTAGAATATTGTTCAGATTTTAATTTTCCATTTGTTTTTGAAGAAAAATAAAAGAAAAACTGGTAATATACCCAAACACGTGACAAACAGAAAATAAATTGGAAATGCACTGATGGTAGCAATCTGGTTTCTTCGTTACTTTGTGCTTCTCATTTTTGCAGGAGCTGGAATATACTTAAATTGCAAGGTAGCTAAACTGTAGGATACAGAGGGATTCCTCTCGTTGACATAATTCTCCTTCTGGGAAAATCCTAGAGGACCAAAATGACAGGCAGAAATCTCCACATCCTGCCTTTGCCCAAGCTCACATGGGCCAGAAGGAATATATGAATACCAAAATGCTTCAAACGCTGATAGGAAAGTTTAAGCCCCAGATTTCTAGAAATCTGGAACACCTCAATGGTCCCAAATGACTTGACTGAAGTTGCTCTGAGATAAGAAACTCAAACACAACCCAAAAAAAAAAAAAAGAAAGGCATTGAAAACTTTCATTCCTACTGAAAATGCTGGCCATGAGCTCTCTGTTGCTTCAATATACTGTAGGCATTTTTGCCATTTCACAGCAAGCAAGTATCAGCTTCGCTGGACAGAAGCAAAATTTACATTTTGTAGCAAAAAATTGCAAATTCTCTCTTTCCAACTTTACTCTAAAACATATATTGTTGATAATTAATAATTATACACCTTACACTGGGTAATTTCTTGATTGTACAACTAGACTGGTTCATTACTGACATAAATATTGGCGCAAATGCTGTAAGTATATAATGCAGCATATACTGAAATGCTGTATCAACAGCTAAAGTGCAATTATACGCATTACAGTGTGTATATACATTTTCTTGTTTCTTTTTCATATCCTGGTCACTTGCAGCCCATGTTCCTTTCTCTTAGCACCATGCATGTCATTTCACCCTATTTTATCTGTTTGCGCTGTTAATATTCCTTCCACACATGCGTTCCCTGACCTGCAGGGTCACAGGGTTATCGGTATAGAGTTCAGCACAAAGACATGCTATTGACTGCCGGCATATTTTATTTGCTTTCAAGTGCACTCAAGTGCTTCTCAAATAAGAATTAATTCTAGTTTATTTTTTCATGGTTGGATGAGACTCAACATATTGATGATTTTTCTCCACCAGACCGCAGCCTAGAAGGTCTCCAAACTACTTATGTTGAGTTTTATTTGACATTCTTGCACCAAGTTTTTCTATGCCTGCCTGGCTCTACTGCTGGCCCCTCTTTTAATACCATACTACTATACTTCTAGGGTTCTTTACTATACTTCCAATCTCCTTTGGCTTCTGCTCTGCTGTTTTAGGTCTATAGTTGTTGCATATGGTTTCAGGCTCATCACAGGCCCAGCTGCTGTCTTTCCCAACATATGTGACATTTTGAGAACTGGACCATCAACCTATCATCCATCTCAGCTTCTTGTGCTCTTTGCTGTACTATGCTGCCAACACAACCTCATTATCTCTTAGTAGGTTCTGTCTCCTTTTTATTATGTCTATTTTCTATATTTCTGTTATTCTAGTATTGCTCTTTCTTTGTTGCTCTGGAATTCCCAACCTTAAGGATATTCAAAATTCACCTAAATAAGACCTTTAGTAACTTGATCTAAGATGACAACAGCTTAGACCAAACACCGTCACGGGTTCCTCCCAACCTAATTATTCTGTGATTGCATGTCTAACCACGCGATGGACAACTCAACAGGAAGTGGAATCTGGGCTGTCCAGTCTGTCTCAGCACTGGGTATTATCCATGAAATCTGTACAGTGCTACCCGGCTTCATTCTATTTTTTTCTCAACTTGGTTTCTTTTGTATTGAAATCTTGCTTACTCTTTTTTTCCTTTGCCACCAACGCCTTTTTGTTACTTTGTGGATATGGAGATGAAGTCATCCTGCACTCCATTTCCATGTATAGCTCTCTGTCCTTGCTATTTGGAGGCATTTCATTTGCTCAGATCTGCTTTTCTCAGCAAATGATTCACAACTCCCATGAACGCTTTGCTTCTAATTAAAGATTTGATAACATTTTCCAGGCTATTCCCAGATATCACAGTTCTAACACTGCAGTGTCTACTCTTTCACACTTTTATTCCATGCAAGAGAAAATGTAGAGAGCTCGTGACCAATGATCCCAACCCATTGAGGGCAAAAGTCATCAAAACACATATAACTCCTTACTTTAGTGCCTCTATAATTTCTCATCCTATTTTCTCTCCAAAAATGTGGGTAGAAAATTCTTAATTCCGAACTTGTCCTTTTTTTTTGCCTCTACACACAGTGTTTTTATGCTGGTCATGCCCAGTGACCCTGGTAGCAATACTTCTGGAATATTTTTGCTTGTTGATCACACTTCCTTTCTCATTTTGGGATTGACAATACAGTGATCATGCACTTTAGCTTGTTTCAGGTAACATTTAAGATACTCCGTACCAGTACAGTGAAACTCTCTACTTTGTCAGGTTGCCTTCAAGACTTCCCTCCATCTCCTCCAAACCTTTATTTCCTACACCTGACCATTATTTCCTACACCTGACCATTTCTCCAGCTTTAAGATAGACCAGTGTAAACACATAATTTAAAAGATGCAAATAGTTTGCACACGGAATGTTGGGGAGCAGAGATTCACAAATACAGAATCACAGAATGTCAGGGGTTGGAAGGGACCTGGAAAGCTCATCCAGTGCAATACCCCCATGGAGCAGGAACACCCAGATGAGGTTACACAGGAAGGAGTCCAGGTGGGTTTTAAATGTCTCCAGAGTAGGAGACTCCACAACCTCACATTTAGCTTTAGAATATTTGGATTAAGATGAACTCTTTTTTAATTTGGCTGTCTTCATTGATCAAGGTTTTAATGCAGTCTCAATTTCATTGAGAAGTGCAACTGGGGGGCAGCTTTGTGTGGCATGAGGGTGAAAATGAGCAACTGAGGTTAACTGAAATTCTTGAATCTCATTTCTTTTTTAAACAGAGAAAGAGTAACGTGCAGCTCTACACTAAAGGAAATTCTCAAGTAAACCAGAGTGAATTACCAGTATGGCCACAGCTGCTCTTTTATTAAAATATATATATGCAGTTGCAGAAGTTAGAATCTCTCAGAACTCTCCTGAAATTGTTCATCTGTATAATGCTACAAAGATTGCAATCTCAGAACAGTATGGTTTGATCAAAACCTCACCTACCTGTGAGAAGGGTTAAACCGATTTTTATGGGACTTGATTTTTTCTTATTATAATAACCGTTTTTGTGTTAGTGGAAGTTACACTAAATTGTTCTGCAATTTGTAAGCTAAAAGCAGGTTTTGAATACGTCCAATTAAAAAGATATTCAATTACAAGTGATTTATCCCACTTTAATTTCTTATAGATCATTCAGCAGTAAATCTAATTAACTGCACTGGATTATTTTCCCCCAATATTTTCTTAATACCCCAAAATATTCAAGAAGGCAAAGCCTGTAACGGAGTTGCTACTTTCATTATCTTACTATCAAGTTGTAGCTTTATACTTCAGGTTCATGTTACAAGTAGCAAGTGAAGTAATATTTCTTTTCAACAATATTTTACAGCAAGGGAAAAATCATAACTGAAAACCTTAGTTTTCCTTGCATCAACAAAAGATACAACAAAAATTCAGAGCAATAAAAGTGGTGCTCAGCTGCATGGTAAGGTACCTTAAGAAGAGTATTTCCGAAGTAGTCGAGTGAAGTTAAAGCTTCCCTAATGAAATTAAACAATTAAAACTATGATTGCAAAACATTCCTGACTTAAATGCATTCATGAGGAGACTTCAGCTTTAAGTAAGATTCTCAAGACAAAAGTATAACTTCATCTATTAAAAGCCCCTCACTTCTTATTTCCAACTATTATGAAAGATGAAGAAAGGAAAAATGTAGGGAAATATGGATTAAAAAAATAAATACACTTGGTGCTTAAAAATAAGATCCAACATCTATTTGTATATGATTTTTCCGTATTACTATTGCACTTCTCACATACAGGCCTCCTCTGTTTTGATTTTAAAAGCTCATTTTTCTCAGATCTGTTCTGTGCTTCTTTGCATACACCGTTTTTCACTCTTCTGCCTCTCATTCCATTCTCTCTTCTTTCTTTTCTTTTCCCTGGCAAATAACACTGTGACTTTACCCTTCTGGCCCACCCCACACAGGTCTCCTGTTACCCTGGTCCATCTGCTGGGATTACTCTGAAGACCACAGTTTATTTTACAAAATGTTGAGCACACGGTAAAATCGCCCCCCATATTACCTGAAAGCCACAGCAAACATTTCACTTCTGAGCACCTGTGGGTTTTACAGAACAACACGACCAGGTTTTTATCTCACTCGTATAAAACAAAAGTAAATGCAGATCAGCACCTTAATATTAATGCTCAAAGAACCAGCCCTGCCTGAAGATTCACGACTGAAAGGGTATTACATGGGAAAGATAAACTGATGCAAGCCCTTCCTACAGACTCTGAACGCCAATTTGGTCAATAAAGTATTTAAGCCCTCAGTGCTTTGTGGGCTGTTGCAAGATTAATTTTTGAAAATCTTTAGCAGCGCAAAAAGGTCTTTGATTTACTTTCACTCTAGATTGTCACAGCCAGCACCAGAGCAGGAAGCTCGCTTTCCAGTCTTTCTTTTAATATCAAGGCTTTTGTGATCTGGTGGACAGGGCAGAACTTACACCTTTTTCTTCTACATATATTCACTATGCGTTGAGCCCAAAGCGCTGACTCGAGGGAAATCTGTCCTTTGCACACACTAAATAAACACAGATCTCACTGTTGGGGCTCAGATTTACTCCTGGTGGTGACAGCTGTGTCAGCACATTGGGTGAATCTGGAATTTAAGTTGTTTTAGGGTCAGCAGAGTGACCTTGCCTGTTTGTGTGTCCAGCCATGAGAGGGTCTGCAAATGGGTTTGCAGAGCCATATCTCAGTAACTCTGATGGCAGTGTCACCTACCGGGTAACGTGACATTGAGACGGCATAAAAACCTCTACAATAGGACCCTGATGTTACTGAAGTTGGGAAGACTTGTGAGGATTGAGTGCAAACCCCTAATTTTAGATTTTGCCGTATGAAGCCAGCCCCTGGGACAATGAGGTGGCCTCCTCCACCTGATGTCAACCACCAAACTCACCCCCACTTCAGCTGGGCACATGACACACACACACCCAGACAAATGCAAAATGTGACAGAAATCATGATGCGAAATACTACAGAAATCATGTTTGTCCGCTATGGCATTATAGGCAACTGCTTTAAGGATGTGGCAACTTCCATATCAGCCAAGTTGTAAGGAAGGTAACACTCATCGCTGCCTTTTCTTCAGGGGAGATGGAGTAAGCAAACAGTTCCAGAAATTACTCACCAGAGGACTTTGAAAGTGCTACCGTGTTTTATCAGTGCTAACTACATATGGTCTGTACTACCAAACCCTTGCATGGAACACAGAAGGAACACTTATTTGCCAACCTACTTCAGGCATACAACATAGCTTGGGTTCCTCATGTAGTTAATGGAGAAAGATAGGTGCTATCAGAAGGCCATTCAGAGCAGAAGTCAAATTATTGTCTGCCACAGGTGCTCCAAGTTTTCCCAAGTTAGATGTGGAACTTAATATGACTATTCCTCAGTGCTTTCCATGAATATTTTTGTGCAATACAACTTTTGTGCCTCTGAATGTAAGAGACGCTGCCTCTGCGGTGTCCAAGTGTGTTATAATCCCAACGCAGCCCATCTGCTCTGCATTCACACATGGCACTATGTTAATTTGGGGTCTGAATAAATTACATCTGTGATGTGGTCACAGTACAAACCCAGTTCTGTGGTGTACCAGCGCAGCCACCCGTATTCCTGAGGGATGGACATCACAGATGGCCATGAGTGCATCGCATGGCACTAGAGTAAGTGCCACACAGTGACAGCAGCTGGAGTCCCCGTAGTTGCCTGGGGATACACTCTGCCTGTGGGTTCAATGGGGTTTAGTCTAGGGTATCTTAATTTGTAGTTTGCATTTTGATGAAATGACAGAAGTTCCTATAGAGTAAATTAAGCACACTATAACGAATGCAAATCAATGGATATATTAAACTCTTTCCCTTCTACTGCATCAGAATTACTTTTTCTTATTTCCTAAGCATGCATTTTAAATCAACTCTTCCAAGAAACTTAAGCAGAGGATACAGATGTGCAAACACCACCACCTTCCCACTGCCACATTCGCAATTTGCAAATTGATACAATATTCTTATTAAAATTCATCATATCAAAGCTACAGTACATCTTTAATCACCCCATAATCAGAAGATAAAGTATGCCAACTCGGACTGCTCTCTTGAGTTGCCTACTGATCTAAATGGTTTTTATGCAGTTTTAGAAGCTCAGGCTTGTACTGAACAGAGTAAATACAAGGATATGTGGTTAGACCACAGCAAAGCAGAGACTACTGCTGTCATTTTGCTGCAGTGCACATGCACGTGTTTATTTAACAATTCCATGAGTTATTCTGACTTCAGCACCCTGCAGTCCCTGACCCAACAGGCCACTCCACTGGATATAAAAGCCACATGCTCAGGCACAGCTTGGCCCAGTAAGCAGAACTGCTTTGCATGTCCCATCTGCTGAGAGGTCAAGGCTTCATTAGCAGAACCAGTAAATGAGAGATTAAAATGGACTCTGGCCAGTTTAGCACATCTGCCATGGAGGAACATCAACCACCGGTGCTTTCAGGGGACTTGGATTATTAAATGAAGTTTCTCCAGAGATATAAAAAGATATGAAAGACACAGTGATGCATCAGCTGCCTCTTGCTGGGATAAATCTTCCTGATCCACCATTCCCACAAACAACCTTGGATGTATTATAACTCTGTTCACTGAGTTGACTGTGATCCCATGTCTATTCCATTAATAAGTAGAAACTTAACTAAATCTACACAAGACTTTGTGGCACACACCTACTCACTTGATGATCAGAACCAACACATAAGTTATTGACAATTCTTCAGTGCGGCCCATAAGCAAATGAGTACAAGAGACATGAGTAAGACCTAAACCAAATAAATAAAAGAAATAAATGGAATAACATCCCAAAAGAGTATAATTTTCAACATGAACCCAAATCGTCTTGTAAACAGAAATCAACACGTATCCACTGAGCTCTCAGCCAAGTACATGCGTGGTGAGCATCTGACACTGCAAATGGTGCTTCTAGTAATTTATTCTTTTAATTTCCTTCAGTAAGATTAAGAACTAAACTGTATTTTTATATTGAACTGTATTTTTATTGGGGAACCAAGTCTGACTAAAAGATATTTGTTTCCCTAACCTTGAACTATCTATAGGAAGAAGCAAAACATGTTCCATATTTTTATTTCCAGGTGTTTTGGTGTACCACTAAAACAATGCTAAAGGATCCCCATAAATGGGCAACTCAAAAGAATCCCTATAGAATGTTTCCTCAGACTAAAGAATAACTGAGTTATTTGGTGAGGTGAAGCCCAGTATAATTAATTTGTTATCCTTTTGCGTACTGACGCTACACCTTGAGAAAGACTGTGATAACAGCCAAATACAACGGGTACTCCATTCATTGTCAAGAAAATGCTTTTCTTTTGTTCCATAGTATAGTTTAGTATAATAATTCTCATGTAAAGTTAATTGTATTAATAAAATAAATATTGAATGGTGAGTTTTAGAGCTCCAGGAATATTTTTTTTTCCTTTTAACTTCAGCCACAAACAGTTTTGTAGGCTTAGGTACATTCCTGTAGTTAATGCTGAATCCCACTAGGTGTCATCTACCGCTGTATTTCTACAGAGAATATTGAGACGCTGGTTCATAAGCTGTCTCACGTTTATGTTTCTATATATTAGTCATTCCTTGTGTTAAGTTCTCAGTACGTATCCATAAATCCTCATTCTATACATTACTTATGCACATCTCATTATTAAAACCGCCATTGTTACTTTAATTAGGCTTATTTTGTAAAGAAAATGTACCTTCTTGAAAGTATGGGAAGCTGTTGCATTTTCAGGAAAGAAAACAAATCCACACCGACTTCAAGGGAAAACAAAACCTGTTCCGTGCCTTTTTACATGACATTCCTTATGCTTGAACAGTGTTGTTTCTGGACAAACACATCATTTCTGAGATACAGCTAGAAATTATCTCAGTCTTGTAATAATACTACCCTGGATGGTGCTCAGAGCATATAATTCAACGTATATTTCTGCATATTCTGTCAGCACCATTAGAATTGTGTTGCTGAGAGGCTGATATTTGTTGGAGAAGTAGCTGGAGTAGGATAATGCAAAACCCACATTAGTCCAGACCTACTAAACTGTTTACCGTTAGCATTCTGACTTGCAGCACGTTAAGACAATCTTTATAACCCCAACCCCATACAATTTGAATCTGGTCATAATTAATGCAAATCAAATGTTCCGCTGAGATTTGAAACCACCAAATAGCCAGATAAATATAGTTTTCAGATGTGCTACGGAGTTTATGCATTAGCTAGTATAGAAAGGTATAATTGCTGCTGCGCGAGGCATTGGTACCGGAACACGATAAGAAATTCCATCGTTCTTGTTCAAGATCTATGTCCTGGTTTTGTTAAAAACAAGACCAGTTCTCTTTTAATGATGTTTCTTTCAGCTCAGTTCTTCTAGGTGCCTGTACTTCTCTGAGTTTTAACCTGCATATTTTTCCTCAGATGCTGCACTCAGTGCTGACAAGAGACCAACGGGATGCTGAAGCTCATGTTCAGATTTATTACTATGGTAGCCAAGAAAGGCTGATAAGTTTTCCCACGTTCCGTTGTGAGGGGGGCATGTTTGAGGAGGGGTAGATGGAACAGGTGACTAGAGCTGACCAGCGGAAGTATTCCATCCCATAATCATCATACCCCTATATAAGAGGGTGATCACAGGGTCACTCTCTCTTCGCCCATGGCCGGCATCTGGAGAGGCCCCTGTCTGTCTGTCTGTCTGTGATCCGCAGGCCCTGCATCCCGCACCCAGGTTCCGCTTTGCTGTGCAGTCCCGCCCGGGAGTTCGGGGCCTGAGCTGCAGCTGCTGGAGCCGCCAGCCCCGCACCCCCAGCTCTGCTGCGGAGTGACGCAGCTCCACATCCAGCACTTGACATCGGCTTTGTATAGTTTGTATATATATTCTCTATTTATTAGTAGCATTAGTAAAACCCTTTGAAACTCTCCAACTTGAAGTCTAAGTCTCTCTTTCTTTCCTCTTATCTTTCCAATCATATTTCCGATCTAAAGGAAGAGGTGGTGGGAGGTAAAGGGGATAACAGGGAGCGTCTGCCACGGTTTATTGCCACCTTGCCTTAAACCATAACAATCTATAAATGCCAAATATAAGTACGGAAATAAAATTACTGCCAGAAGCACAGGTCTAGGCAAGAACTGGGTCACTGAGGAACTTGCTGTCTTTAGAAAAGCAAGTAAAACCAGAAGAATATAATATTATGAACAGCCAATAGCTCTAGAAAAGAGGTGCAGCAAAGACTGATTCAAGCTAGATGACAATTCTGGCCCAAGAATAACTAGATATGGTGATCAATTAACTTAGTTTAATTCACAAGAGATAAATAAATATTAAAGGTTTCTGAAATGACTTCTCAGTTGAGAGTAGTAGCTGGCCAACTCTTTTTAAGGTGGACATTTCTCTGTTCATCATATTTTCTTATACCAATGGTTCACATAAACCACAAAATTCACATATATCACAAATTAAATTTCATTTTATTTTTTTATGCTTAAATATTTTACTGTCTCAAAACATAAATATTTTACTATCTCAAAACATAAATATTTTACTATCTCAAAACATTTCATGTATTCTCTACCTCAATGGAACCCCACACTATAATGGAGCAATCATTGATGTGATAAGGAACCAGAAGGTACTAGTCAAAAATCATTTTCATTCCTTCTTATGACATTATTTGTTAAGAACTCATGTGTGAGCAGCTACCAGTTGGGCTCTAGATATTTAATTAATTCTTTTTATTTGTATATACAACACTATAACTTATATTTAAGTATACTATGTTAGTAAATAGATGTCACAGCAATATCATAACATGCTTATAATCCTAGGCCTACTGGTTTTAGAATGTTTATTTTAAATGCTGCAAAATTAATAGTTATCTTCTTTTGCACAAACTTCATGCTACACACTGGAATAAAGGACTAGAATAATAGAACTGTTTAGGTCACAAATAACCTTTAAGACCATCAATTTTTAACCCAATGGAAAATATTTCCTTTATTATTAACAAAGATACTGCTGCCTGAGTTGCTTCTCAAATGGGTCTCTATTGTATCTCGATTCCTATAGTTTTTCTTTACCATTTTTTAGCAACAATTTCCTTCATTTGCATCTTTGTATTAAGAATGCCTGTAAAATACTGGGGTGTTGAACAAATAATACAGTGGCACACCATATATTGATACTTCAAATTTCCTATGTTTAATTTGCACATGACTTTTTAAATGGCTTCTCTCAACAGTCACTTAGTGACAAGATTTATATAGCCCACATATACCAAAGTATCTGAATCAGCTTAAATTCCCAGTACTATGGAAAGCTCACCTCTCATGTACATTGATTTGTGTTATTTCCATATAAGTAGTACGTTACAAAAGATGCAGTACTACAGCTGTTGAAAGCACTCTCTTTCAATAAAATAGCTGTTACCCATTATTT
Organism: Columba livia; assembly: GCF_036013475.1. NCBI lineage: Eukaryota > Metazoa > Chordata > Aves > Columbiformes > Columbidae > Columba > Columba livia. The sequence continues at coordinate 4,504,658 of NC_088605.1, read as the reverse complement.
CAGTAGGTCTGTCCTAAAAGCCACATTTTTCATTTTTGTTGTTTTTTCCCTCACAATACCCCAGTACAAACCCCTCAGGATGGGGAACCCACATCCTAATAAGAGCTGGTCTTGTCATGTTCCCCCATTTCTGACTCAATCAATTCACTATTAGTATTAACCAGAAACATCCCAACTTACTAAATATCTTGCTATTCTGAAGTGTGAAGAGCACAGTCTCCAAAAGGACTGCAAGAGCACACAGGAATCTCTAACAGATTTGAGCAAACTGGTAAAAATTCAAATTGCAAGATGAATCTAAGGCTCCCTGATTAAAGTATAAGGAAAGATTTATTCTGTTTGCAGGTTGGTTTTTCATGACCTGCCCCTCAAGTACAGAAGGATTCACATCATAACTATGATTGAGACCATGCATTTTTTGTACAAAATTCTACATCTAGAAAAATAAAATAAAATACAAAAATCTAGCACTAAATAATATGAATTGGTGGGAAAATGGAAGAGAAAGTACAACTTGAAGAATAGTTTTAATGAAGAAATGTTTCCAGAAACCCTCATGTGAACCAGATCCCGTGATATTTTGACAAACAAAACCAAGGCCACGAACTGGGTGATGGGTTTTTCTAACACGGGACATAAAAAATGGAACTTTACCAGAACAGAATATTATATTAAGGTGAAACATTAATCTTGCATGGGAAAGACCTGCTTGTGGTTGATTTTCCATACACACCGTACACTGCCTACCAATGTAATTATCAAGGTGCAAGAATTATTTATAACCCCTTCCTCTTTGAACCCAAATCCTTCGTTATAAAAGTGAGACTAGTGCAGACACCTACAACAACAGGCTAACAAAAAAGAGAAAAAGAATAACTATTATTTTTTTAATTTAAAAATAAGCTTGTCTTTAAAACATTAAACTGCAGGTGTGTAATTCCAAGGGAAATCTACTGGTGCTTCTGATTTCTCATTAACACTTGACATATGCAATGGCAGGAAAAAACCTAAATTTTGACTTGCACTGAAGAGATGGCACTGTCAGCATTGTAACTATCCCCCTCAAAGTCCTTCTAGCTTTAGTCATATAGATAGTTCAAACAGGCATTACTTATGGGGCTTATTCTTTATAATAATAGCAAGATAATGGCAGTTTTGGTCCAGGAAAGGCTACAGATTAGTTAAAGAGATTCCAGACCTCCTCACTCCCACTCATATGAAAATGGTCATTTTATCTTTGTACGTAAATACACAGCAACACTTGCAAAGTTTCCAAATTATCTCATTTTCTTGGAAGAGAGAGACTGTAATTGGTTGGGCTGTGCAAGCTCATTCTTCCTCCTGCTAGTTAAGTCGCGGACATTCATCTTCCCACAAAGAGCCCAAATTGTTCCCGCCTGTGCCGTATGTTTTGTTGCCTCATTTTGACTGACCTATCAGACCATAAAGAGCAGAACGAGACCTTCACATCTCTTAATTGGTGTCATTAGGAGTCCTTTCTCATTTCCTATGAAAAGGACTAATATCTCCTAGAAAGAACTGAAAGCCTCTCAGATTTAAAGCCAGAGACTACGTCAATTAAATATAATTCTTCATTAAAAGATACGAAGTGGCTGGGGCTGGCTTTCTGAGTCGAGAGGCGTTTCTTATTAAAGTTCAAACAAATAAATAAAGTTTCTCTTGCTGTTTTCTTTATCCTGCATTATTCCCTTCTCAGTGCAGACTGCCCGCTCACTGTGAAGGAGAGATGAAGAATCATATTCACATGACTCTGAAGTTTCACCCACGCCTCCTGAATAAAACAGGTTCTTTCCAATATACCTGCTGCCAGAAAACATATATCAGCTGAACACTTTGAAACTTCAATTAACAAATGACCTGTAGGCAGCGTCGCCTCGCCATGGTCCATGAACAGACATAAAGCAGCGTATTAAACCACTGTTACATTAAACAGCTTCACTGAGCACCCGAAGACACCCTGTTCTCTTTCTACCTTCACAAAATTATTTGTTCTTTTTACCAATACTGCATGATCCAAGCTGTCCTTAGCAAGATATTCTGATTGCAGAGCACAGCGCTGACGTGACCCAATGGACCATACGGAAGGATGTTAATAAAGCTGTGATCCAGTTGCTATCTACGAGCAAGTGTTTAACAAGGATATTATACCGCAGGAATAATAAGGTCATGGTTACTCGCCTGGCCTTATTAATAAGAAAAACTCCTGCTGGCTGAATTGAGAGGGTTTAAAGGATACAATGGGAAGATGCTGAAAGGTGATTGAAGCCCTGATGGCTGCAGCTAGAACCTGATGCTGTATGTGCAAAGCAAAGAGGTGGCCAAGCTGCCAAAGGTGATACAGGAGCAAAAAAACTGACTTTGAGATATGTGGTGGTAGCACTGAAAGGGCCTAAATGTAAGAAAAATTGCCTACCACTAGGTACATTTTTAACACTGTGGCTTCAACTTGCTTTACCAATTTTAGTGCTTACACTGGGGAACAATAGAGCAACTAGAAAATCCTCTGATGTATACAAGTACCTGCTTAAATTATACCATGTAACAAGTCTGTTGGATTGTGCGGGGCTGACATCTGTTAATAAGGCAATTTATGGAGCTCTTTCGTAGACACATATCGTAGCTCAACAACTATTCAGTAATTCTCATTCCATAGGTGACGGCATCTGTCTCTATAGCCTTTCAGAAGCAAATCAGGAGCCTGCTTCCTAACTGTCTTACTATTTTTTTCTAATTTAGAACAAGCAACATCATTTTTGGCAATATTTGCAAAGGTTTTTTTGAATGCTACTGATGCAAATAATAAAAACAATGTGGGGTTTAATTTGCCCTCTGCACGGAGCTCTGGCAGTCACAGAAATTGTCTACACTCAGTTAAGAGCAGACTTCCACTCTCAGTTAATAAATAAAACCACTTGTATAATATAGTCAATGAAATAAACAAGTTGTGTTGTAGCACATCTATATCTCTTTTCATCCAGAGCTGTATTTTAACAGCTCTCCAAATAAAACTGTTCCCTGATAAGGGGTTTTTTGTTTCTATAATCACCTGTCGGACCACAGACACAGTGAAATCCTGTGGATCAAGGTGATTGCAGTTCTGTTTGGACTTGTCAGCTTTCATACCTCTTCATTGCCCTGCATATTTTCCTGGGTCACTGTGACAACCTTGAAGCATACCCCCCATCCTTAGCAGAACAAAGACCTTGTTATGCCTTAAATGTCTGGGGTTTGTTACTTTGGGAAGAAGAGATAGATGACGCCTCATCTTATCTTCCCCAAAGTTTTATGGCCATGAAGGCAGACACCTTGGAAGATAAGGGCAATTAACAGTGTTGCTGTAAAAGGTCTCATGACCTAATTGGGATGATAGAGATGGACCATCTGTTAGACAACCAACTATGAGAAGAAACCACCAACCAACAGCTACCCCTGACAGGCAAGACAACTCACTTCTGGTCAATAACCCCCAAGAAGAGAGAAAGCGATAACTCTGTAAAGATTTTCTTGGATTTATATGATTTGTTTCAATAACACTTGGCTATTGATTTCTGAAGGGAAGCAGGTTAACAGTAGCACATAAGGATAAAAATATATAAAAAGAAATATAATACTTATATATAATAATAATTTTATTTTTTATATAAAATATTAAAATACAGTTTCACTAAATAGCACAAAGTAAAGTTGTGGCACTGATACGAGTGCTTTCCACAAGACATTTTACAATATTCACTTGGAATATTTTGTATTTTTATTTTGACAAATTGACTCAGAATCAGGACCCTGTATATGGATTAACTCGTCCCTGATATACCGCAGACTTGACATGAAACACAAATATTGTGTCCTGATCCAGTTCCATCTTCAGTTTTACCTCTCTCTAGGAGGGAAAGGACTCTGAGTCTACCTGCGATGGCTAATGTGTATTTACAAGATTCAATACCTGGTTACTGGAGCTAAACAAATTCAGAACACCAATAAACTTTTAAGTGACAATAATAAACCCAGAGGAAAACTGATCAAGGCTCAGTAAAATTTAAGATCAAAGTTGCATGGGAAGGGTTCATATCAAGTAATTTGAGGTAGTTAAAATATAAGGCCAGCCTAAACCAGAGCACAGGCAGTGGGGATAGACAAGATCCCCAGTGGGCAGCTCAATTTATTACATTTTAAATAACTGAACTCATGGGATGAATCTTTCTTTTTTCCACTTGCTTAAGAAAGCTGAGTCTATATGAGTATTTTACTTGAGAGATGAAGTTGGGTGAGATACATTATTCATCACCTTTCCAAGAAGCATGGGCTTAATCATCACACCTAATGCAGGTGGAAATTTATGTCAAATGTTATGCCAAAGGTCAGATTACACATAATCAGAATGGCCCTTTTGACTTTAAAATCTATAACGGTTATGGATTAGGAACAGCTCCCTTGCAGGCAATGCAGTTACATGGATGGGGAACTGATGAGAGATGAAAGTCACTCATGACAACTCTGTTATATTTCTTTTTCATAATGGCTGTCCATAAAGAGCCGCTCAGTTCATTTTTAAATGACTGAACTTTTTGAAGCGATCTGCTAATGGCTCCTATGACATTGACAAAATCTGAACAACATTTATCAGGTACATAAAGCTGAGAACATGGTCTGTGCCGTGCATCAGAGAAATTTATCCCAAGCTGTCCTAAACTTGCTGACATTTTTTAAAAAATGACTTTTTAACCCAATAAATATTAATACTGTCTCAAGAGACAGATGATATAAAATTCTTCCATTTCCCAACAAACCAATATATTTTATCTGTATAGAATATTGGGTTTTGACTTGTGTCTGGAAATAATGCAAACAAGAACTTCAATAAACATAATAACTCAGTTGAGTGTGTGTGGGGAAAGCTGAATAACCTCAGATTTACATCCTTTTAAAATAAAGGTTGTCTGACAATGTTGTAATATTTTATCCTATTCCATTTGGATGTTTTCACTGGGATTTGCCAGATGCGTGCACCTAAATAAGCAGGAATGAGATATAACTGTGTACAGGGCTGGAATTTACTGGTAAAACAGATATATCACAATAGAATCAGGGAACATATTTTTCTTAAAACATGTACTATAAATGCTTCATATTTTGGCATCTTCATGATTTATATTTAAATATCATTATTTTCATTTCAGAAAAATAAAACAGACTCTTTTTCTCTCTCTGTTTTTTTTTTTTTTAATGGCAGAAGTTCTCCACTGACAAAACAGAATGATGTACTTTAGTCATCTACTGACATTTTTATTAATACACTGACATAACTGAAACAAAATAATAAACCACAAGAGAAATTATTATTTAATATTGGCTGTGAAGGGTAGAGATGTTCAGTGGATAGTGGAAGCCAGATCTTACAGCTACAATTTTCTCTGAAGTATTGTTAATATAATTTCATTTTTCAGTAATATCTGAAGACTACTAAGAAATTACTATAAAAATTACTATAAAAACAACTTGGACTCTCAGAAGAACATGAAAACTTAGAATTGAACTGGATCAGTAGGGAGCCTGCAGCAGTTGCTTCTGGGATTACAAAACACTCAAAAACCAAGCAAAACCCCCCCAAAAAAATCTACAATAAAGTTAAAGCTTAAACTCCGAATGCAAAAGTTACATGTAAACCCAAGAGCAGGAAGAGAACATGGCAGCTCACAACCATCACCATTGTCCTCACTCCCTTTAACTACACGGATTACATGAAACCAAGAGTTTCCAAAAAGTAGACCAGCCAACTCAGTCCTAAAAATCATTGTTAATGTTTTCTAGGAGAGAAAAAATTCTCACTGACCCCAAATCTGGTGAATTTAACATGTTTAAGCAGAACTTAATCTCAGTAGCACATCTGCAGGTGAGATTCTCCAATAGCTCCTCGCAAGCCAAGAAGACACAGAAAAATGATGAAACCCGAGTAGAAAGAGGAGTAAAGCCTCGATGACCGTGGAAATCTTTGGATTGGGAGATGAATATAGTATAAAGACGCTACAAATCTTAGGCATTTCAGAAGGTTTTTTCAAGATAAATGTTCTCTGGAAATAAAAAGCCTTTGTATTCTTATCATCATAATCATGGCTAGAAAATTGGGTAAAAATAGTATTTTGTTACAATCATCTTCAAATTTTCATTAAATTCACCATGTTTCCCCTTCCACTTACTATAAAATTTTTTTTATTTAATTGTACCAATAAGTTTTTTAGTCTATTCATCTCTCCATATCTAGTGTCTTAAGTTAGAGATTTTAAGATCCTTCTACCATACGCAGATACGTCACCAGGCAGGTGTAGATGAGCAAGGTATAATTCCGCTTCTTAAGGCAGTTGAACAGTATCACCACATAAATAGGATTGTGTGATAGATTCTTTAACAGAAGCTCTACAAGAAACCACTCAGTGCCAGGTAGAATTCCTTCATAGATTTGTATCTGTTAAAAGATCAAAGACAGGAAATTTTTGCACTGAGGAGAAGTTATTAGTGGAATCCCACAGGGATCCAAATTGGGTCTTGGCTCATCTTTATGTCTGTAGTTGACCTAGAGCTGGTGAGGTAGTGAAATCTGCTTGTGATACCAAAATATTCAGCATAGTCACAACTAACTGACAGTGTGAAAGGCTGCAAGGAGCTTGGAAACAAAACACCCAGTTGAAATTCAGTATTTAAGTGCTGGCAGCACCCCAACATCACATTTACACCAATATTTCCTACTTAATATTAACTCTGGAAGGAAATCTTGTGCCAGTTGAAATTGTTCCCCAAAAACACAGCTATAATGTTGTTGGATGATCAAGAACACAAACAGAAGGAACTATTCTGGAAAGAATAGAAAATGACAATTGCCATGAAACCATGTAGATGTGGAGTGGGCCTGTGCCTGCAATGCCACAGGTGAACCAAAGAACAGAAAATAGAAAGAGGATTAATATAGGCATAAAAATTCTTCCATTTAAAATGAGCCTTGTGGAGAATCGACAAAAAAAAAGGCCGACATATGCATTTATAAACTTAATGGAAAAGGTGACTGGAAGGTAATTATTCATTGCTCTCATTATACAAGACCTCAGGGACAACTACGCTGAATGATTAGACAGAAGAAAATAAATACTCTCTCACTTACAAACATTTGTCATAGATATCTTGGAGCCATATATAAAAAGACTCAAAAAGCAGTAAAACAAATTGAAAAATTATTACACAAGATGTCTCAGATGCAACTTTTATCTCCAAAATTCCTTGAATCCAAACCAGAAGGATAACTCAGCATTTGTCTTCTTTTGCTGTTTGCTTAAGCAGCTTGTAGAAATTTCTCTCAGAAATAGGTTAAACCTGGAGATCTTTGGTCTCTCTGTAGCTATAACTACTTCCTTTGTTGCAAACAAAGTTCAGGTAACTTCTCTTAGCCCAGACATTCCTTAATACGAGTCCCCAACATATCATTTTTGCGTCAATGCAACATCTCAGCTTGTTCTCCACAAAGGACCCATCACTCCATGTTGTCCCTAGATACTCCCTAAGTCATTCAGAACATCTCTTCCCATCCAGTCTTCTCAGCCTGTGATGGAAACTATCCATCCCAAACCCTTCCACGTACAACCTTGAGCTCTTCACAGAATCACAGAATGTCAGGGATTGGAAGGGACCTCAAAAGATCATCCAGTCCAATCCCCCCACCAGAGCAGGAACACCCAGATGAGGTTACACAGGAAGGTGTCCAGGCAGGTCTTGAATGCCTCCAGGGTGGGAGACTCCACAACTTCCCTGGGCAGCCTGGGCCAGTGTTCTGTCACCCTCACTGAGAAGTTGTTTCTTCTCAAATTTAACTGGAACTTCCTGTGTTCCAGTTTGAACCCATTACCCCTTGTCCTACCATGGGTTGTCACCAAGAAGAGCCTGGCTCCATCCTCCTGACACTCACCCTTTATATATCTGTAAACATTAATGAGGTCACCCCTCAGTCTCCTGCAAGCTCCAGAGCCCCAGCTCCCTCAGCCTTTCCTCACACTGGAGATGCTCCACTCCCTTCAGCATCTTTGTTGACATACACTGGACTCTCTCCAGCAGTTCCCTGTCCTTCTGGAACTGAGGGGCCCAGAACTGAACACAATATTGCACATGTGGTCTCACCAGGGCAGAGTAGAGGGGAAGGAGAACCTCTTCCTTGCACTCGCTTTTACAAAACCCAAAATCCAATTATTTCCCCAGGTAGAAAGACGTTATCGAAAAAAAAGACACTGGCAATCAAAAAGGAGGACATATAAGAACTCCAGGTATAGCTCGTTTCCAGGCAGAATAGGTTATGGTGACTAATTTTCAGAACATTTGCTTCTCTTTTCAGTGCTCTGTTTAGGGGGAAAAAAAACATCCTGCGACATTTACTAACACAAAATGCTCTTCTGAAGTGTGAATGCTTAGTATCTTTAACAATCAGGCAATTTATTCAAATGTCTAAAAATGGATATAATAGAAAATTATTTCCTTTCTGTCAGCTTAAAAAAAAATAATAGTACACTGAGATTCAATGGTTTCTGTACTGTTGTATCTTATCTTAGAAAGGCTTAAAAAAAAACTTGAGAACTTCACAACAAGCTTGTAGATGGGTTAGACTTGTGTGTTAAAAATGCTTCTTTTCCAGAAGGCATAAATAATTGCTGGGAGAACGATCAAGAGTCTCATCCAAAGTCAGTAGGAAGACTCCTACGGACATCATCATACTGGATCAAGCCCAAGGTTCGTATTATAGCTCAATGTATTTTTGTACTGGCACTGCAATGAATTCCAGCAAAAAGAAAGTTTGAAAATGTTAAAGGGGGAAGAACGGGTTACACTGCTAAATCGAGGGAAATTTTGAAATGAATGTGCTTCCTACACACAGAGCATCAATTCTGCTCTTCTATTCCTGTCTACAACAACATAAAAGTCCCAGTAGGTGTAAAAATCTTCTCATAATGCTGTCTGCTTTTCAATACATACAAGACAAAATGCACTCCGTAAACATATTTCCCTTCAGAAACCGATAGTTAAGTAACAATTTCATATCCTCTCCTTCTCCTTATTTAACTCCCATATCCCTTTTCTCCAGCTCGAAACATTTAAAGAGCTTTATACTGCTGCTGATCCCTGTTTGATTAAATTTGCAAGGCTGTTTATTTCTTGCAGTGATTTGAGAAATAATCTATCAATGCAGCTCTCAGCTTCTCAACAGAATATATACTTGGGAGCACATGCTCTTTTCTTTAGGGCATAAATCAGTTTTTCAGATGCCACTGCTTAACTGGGGCTGAGAGGCATCCAAATCAACGGTACTGAAAATCTTTGAGGAAGTTTCTTACTGCAGGTAAGAACAACATTTTGATAGAAGTGGTTGTGCATTAAGGTGGAAACCTTCACCTACAAACAGATTGCAAAAACCTAATCCAAAATGCAGTATGTTCCTCTAGAGATTATTAGTGATTTCATAGTTTGCACTTTCCAAACAGGCCAGGGAAGTACTGGTGAGCACGTTTACAATACTTGATTAAAACTACAGGAATGCTATGATAGAAAACACGGGATTTTTTTTTTCATCAGAGAAGAAACAGCGGCGAAATCTCATTCCCTCACAAATGTCGGGTCAGCTAGGATCATGAATCTTGAATCGGAACATCATCTTTTCTTACAGCAGACCAGCTGCAGCTGCTGGAATTGGGATGCGGTAGCTGGTTTGCGATCCAGTGCAAGGCATCATGAATTTCAGAGTAGAATGTTGTCACGGAGATGAAAGACTGCAGGAATAAAAGATGAAGGGCAAGAGGGTGAAAACTCATCAATATTTGTAATTCTAGAGGACTTGAACCTCAACCACTTCTGCAGTGTCATTGCATGGTTCTTCATGTAAACAGGGTTGGCTTTGTCTTGATTTTTTGGTTGTTGTTTTGTTTGTTAATTTGTTGGTTTGTTTTTTCTGTTTGTTTGTTTTTTTGTTTGCCTTTTTTTTTTCCTGCTCGCCTTGCTCCGTGAAAAATGATGGTAATTATACAAAACCGCATAGTTACCAAGGATTTAATTTTGTGCTTTAACAATACAGAAATTAGGCACCAACACAGCTTCTCTAAATGAGATTCGCTTAATTTCCCTGTCTTCCAAACAGAACGCTCCCCCCTTCCAGAATAAAATACACAGAAAACTACCATAGCCCAAGGGAATCCTTTGGATGACAGATAACCTCCAGAACAGGGGCTCACGGAAAGACTAATGTTGGGAGGATCCAGACAGAAGCCTGAAGAAAACCCAAAGCAGCATAGGGGAAAGGGACCTGGGGGTCCTGGTGGACAGCAGGATGACCATGAGCCAGCACTGGGCCCTTGTGGCCAGGAAGGCCAATGGTACCTAGAGTAGATTAGAAGGGGGGTGGTCAGTAGGTCAGAGAGGTTCTCCTGCCCCTCTACTCTGCCCTGGGGAGACCACACCTGGAATATTGTTTCCAGTTGTGGCCCCTCAGTTCCAGCAGGACAGGGAGCTGCTGGAGAGAGTCCAGCGCAGGGCAACAAAGATGATCAAGGGAGTGGAGCATCTCCCGTGTGAGGAAAGGCTGAGGGAGCTGGGGCTCTTCAGCTTGGAGAAGAGGAGGCTGAAGGGTGACCTCATTAATGTTTACAGATATGTAAAGGGTGAGTGTCAGGAGGATGGAGCCAGACTCTTCTTGGTGACAACCAATGATAGGACAAGGGGTAATGGGTTCAAACTGGAACACAAGAGGTTCCACTTAAATTTGAGAAGAAATGTCTCCTCAGTGAAGGCGTCAGAACACTGGAACAGGCTGCCCGGGGTGGGGGTGTTGTGGAGTCTCCTACTCTGGAGACTTTCAAGACCTGCCTGGACACCTTCCTGTGTAACCTCATCTGGGTGTTCCTGCTCCGGCAGGGGGATTGCACTGGATGATCTTTCAAGGTCCCTTCCAATCCCTGACATTCTGTGATTCTGTGATACACCCACCCCCAACCACCTACTCTTTCCCTTTCCTCAAATTAAAACACAAACAAACAAAAAATCATCTTACCCTAAGTCTAATTCCTCCTAGGCTTAAGATTACGTTTCCTCAGATGTAGGTTAAACATTTTTCAGCTGGTGAGCTGACGCACGCCTGCAGAACACAGTGGGATCTGTATCTTTGCTGGTAAATGTGGCAAACCGAGCCCTGCGGAAAGACTCGATGGGTAACAGGGTTCTGAGAGCAGCTCATAGCTTGATCAATAACGTCAGCATGCCAGATTGAATTGATAGGCAGAAGTAGAAATGTTTCAGTGGAAAAGGATTTGTAAATAAGGATTTAAGCATCAGAATAGGGACTGGTTTTGGAGGGGAGACTGTTGCTTTGGTTTTTAACTTGACCAAAGCTATTATATTCTAAGTGTGAAACAAATACTGAAAAATCACTGATTGTGTTACTGAACCAATCAAATAAAGAAGAGCATAACTTAATGTCAATATTGCATTGCATTTTAATTTCTTGTGTCTCAATAGAATAATATAAAATGTCCATCCTTCCTCCAATAATTTATCTTGCAGAAATTTTTTGCAATGAATATTAATGTCCTTTGCTGATCTGATGTCACCGATATCAGTATTTATTGCACTTTTTTATTAGCTCTGCTATTATAATTCACATAAAACAAGGCACAGCACAAATAAGAAATGTTGTAAATAGCTACAGAAAACAGAAGCAATCAGTTCCTACCAAGGTGTGCATTTTAGCCCCAATCCTACCAAAGCACTTTATTGTGTGCATAGACTAAGCCCAACCTGGGTGAAAATGTCCCTGCTCACGGCAGGGGTTGGACTGGATAAGCTTGGAAGGTCCATCCGACCCAAACTATTCTATGATTCTGTGGTTCTACATCAAATTATTTACCTTTAAGTTATATGGAGCAATCTAGGATTATGATAACTCTTGGAGACTGTTCACATTGTTCAAGTGACCAAAGGACTCCCAGTCCTTGAGAGAAGAAGTTTGAATAAGAGATATCTATTCTATGATTCTATCTGAGACTACAATAGATATGTAAACTGATAAATCTCCTATCAAATCTAACATAAGAAGGCAACAAAATCTTTCAGGTTTTGGCAAAGCACCTGATTCTATACAGAAAAGATCATGAAATGACATGCACTGAAGCTTCAACCTTTTATAAATAGAGCAAGTTTGTGATGTGTTTAAACCTTTTTCAAAGACTGACATTTGTGCCAAGCCACGTCAATGAGATTTGCTTCCTGCACTCTCAAAATCAGCACTACTGGTTCTCCACCCACAAGGACGTTTATAAGGTTTTTCAGACAGTCATGCCTGCGTCAGATGCAAAATCCATTTGTTTTTTCCATCACTGAGCTTAGCATGATGCTTTAATTATTCCTCAGGTGGCATGCATAAAAATATAGGGGTACTTAGCTTAACTTAGTGACAGAATTATAATACACGTTGTGTAGAATCTATTCCCTTTTTAAAATACAGGAGTGCAAATTATCAAGTAATTTTATCAATGACTTAATTTCATGTATTTATTTACTTATGGGTAGAAAAGAGGGGTGACTCAAATTTATAAAACCAAAAAATTAATCTGGCAGTATTGCCATGTGAGTATTGAACAAGAAGTTGTACAGAAGTTTAAAGGAAAACCATTTGCTCTTTGTATATCTAACACTGCCAATATTTGGCACACTGATTTCTGGAAAATATAAATTACTGTTAGTGTTCATCAGTGATTTGGACAAGGGAATATAGTGACTGTCAGCAAGTTTGCTGATGACACCAAGCTGGGAGGAGTGGTAACACTGGAAGCTGTGCTGCCATCCAGAGACCTGGACAGGCTGGAGAGCTGGGCGGGGAAAAAATTAATCAAATAGAACAAGGGCAAGTGTGGAGTCTTGTATCTGGGTAGGAACAACCCCAGGTTCCAGTATAAGTTGGGGAATGGCCTATTAGAGAGCAGTGTAGGGGAAAGAGACCTGGGGGTCCTGGGGACAGCAGGATGAGCATGAGCCAGCACTGGGCCCTTGTGGCCAGGAAGGCAAACGGTACCTGGGGTGGGTTAGAAGGGGGTGGTCAGTAGGTCAGAGAGGTTCTCCTGCCCCTCTACTCTGCCCTGGGGAGACCACACCTGGAATATTGTGTCCAGTTGTGGCCCCTCAGTTCCAGCAGGACAGGGAACTGCTGGAGAGAGTCCAGCGTAGGGCAACAAAGATGATCAAGGGAGTGGAGCATCTCCCGTGTGAGGAAAGGCTGAGGGAGCTGGGGCTCTTCAGCTTGGAGTAGAGGAGGCTGAAGGGTGACATCATTAATGTTTACAGATATGTAAAGGGTGAATGTCAGGAGGATGGAGCCAGGCTCTTCTTGGTGACAACCAATGATAGGACAAGGGGTAATGGGTTCAAGCTGGAACACAGGAGGTTCCACTTAAATTTGAGAAGAAACTTCTTCCTGGTGAGGGTGGCAGAGCCTGGCCCAGGCTGCCCAGGGAGGTTGTGGAGTCTCCTTCTCTGCAGATATTCAAACCCGCCTGGACGCCTTCCTGTGTAACCTCATCTGGGTGTTCCTGCTCCATGGGGGGATTGCACTGGATGAGCTTTCCAGGTCCCTTCCAGTCCCTGACATTCTGGGATTCTGTGAGATTTCACTTTAACAAAACTCTGTTACAAAGGGCTTGGTTTAAAATGAAGCAGACATAAGTTGTAGGGAAGAAAAGACCAGAAGCCAATATGTGAGGCTGATTAAACATTCTAAAGAAGTCAGTTTTATATCATAATAGAGGATCTGTAAGCAAATTTCCATTGCAAATGGCATTTATCTATAAATATTACTGCATAAATAATAGTTAGAACTACAGAGTGTTTCAAAAAGGTAGACCTCGTTTAAGTCTGTACTGCTTTGAAATTGGGTCCATCTTTTTGAAACTCCCTAGATTTCATTATTTCATACAGCTACAATAATACAACTGGAATATCCACAGTGCAAATAAAATCGTTTACTATTTTTAGTTCTGTTAATTGCAAAACAAGATTTCTGGACACATTTTATATAACTAAAATATAATGAATGAAATAAAAGTGTAATGTGCACAAGATGGAACACGAGATTCATCATCACAGGTAAACTTATATTTGAGAGGAAAAAAATAGTGACAATAGTAAAGCAAAATGTATACTTCAATAAGCAATATTATATTGCCTTTTAAAATTTACAATTAAGAATGCTCTACAGATAACTATAATAATGTAACATCAGTTGTGATTGTAACCATAATACTGGTTGAATCCAAGTCAAAAAGAAACCTAAATATTTCCAAGCTCTGCCAAGTGGTGTCTGATTGGAGGTGGAATATGCTCCCAGAATAAGTGGCAGAGGATCTTTAGTTGGCAGACACACAGTAGGAGAAAAAGCCAGATTTTGTAGGAAAATGGAATGAATGACCTAACGTGGCTTTTTATTCATCTTGTGAAAACATTTTCAAGAGATAGAGCAAAGTTATTGCCCAAATCAGTAATGGTCCTCTGTAAGTGAATAGGAAGATGTCACATCAATTTGGGACAGACATTCCCACAAAAGAGAGCACCAAAAGCAGGGAAAGGAGCACAAAATTTATCTTACCTGATGTGATCCACCCTAAAGTTGTACCTATAAACTACATCAGGAAAGAGAAATGCATATTCAGAGGCTGATTCTTCCTATCCTAAGGCAGGCACCTAAGGTAGTGCATAAAATTATCGTCCTTTTGCTGACAATATGGAAAACGTGGAGATGCTTAATTTTAATTGTGTAATGAGCAGGTGAAGTGCAGAAAGGGCAGAGCTTTCACTTTGTACCTGCAACAGCCCAGCTCGGCCAAAACAGCATTGGATGGAAATTCAGATGAATAGTCTCTAAGTAAGACTTTAATTGATTTTCCCCATGCATAGAAAAAGCAACACAAATAAAATCATTTGTACCTTGCTCCAGAAACAGCACAGTTACAGGCTGTTCCTTTTTCAGGGTGAAATACCTGAGTTTGCCCCAAACATATGTGGTTGTCATTCTTTTGATCATGCATAACAGAAAATAAATACAGGAAAACACCGTGGCAGGTTTGCCTAAGTGTATGTGGTATGAACTTTACTCCCCTGTCACCCTTTCAAAGTTGGTCTAAGCATCACATTAACCGAAATATGAAAAATGTGTCAGGTGATCACTTGGCATTGATTTGTGTTTAATTCAGTCTGTCAAAATAAATAATATATTACCTGCGCTCTATGGCATATAACTGAGGAGTGCATTTGTATCCATTTAACGCTTTTCACTATAGATTGTGTTTGTCAAAAGCAGAACAATGTATCAGTGAAAAAATGATGTACCGATGTTTAAAAACCAAAGTCCAGGCGTTAATATAGTCTTTGCAAATAGTTTAACATATAGGAACAGCGTATAAACGGTGAATTAATTCCATGCATACTCAGAAAACCTTGGAAAGGAAATCTGCAGGGACAGCAGCGATAAAAACCCAAAATAATTCCAGATGAGAACAATTCCATATGGCTAAAACAATCAGTTCCTTTCCAAACCATAATATCAGCATATTCGCTAGATCTATTACTTACTTTTACATTGTACATGGAGCCCACAACCTGGGTGATCCACATTCTGGTAGTCACTGCACAAAGTTGTATTAACTTGCGTATTCTAAGAACACACAGAGATATTTTCCTGATGACTACAGAAGGTGGTGTCAAATAGAATTTAGTGTTTTTCCTGTAATTTAGTAACTTTTATTTTCTTAATTGCAGACAGGGAAAAAATGAAATTTTCTATGACATACGCGAACTTCTGCATATTGAACCATCTGCAAACCAACTTAGCTTGGGTCTGCTTAGAGTATATTGTTCCTGAAAAACTAATGAGATATTGAATAGTGAACTCTGCACTGCTTAACCCATAAAGGGGACCCATTGGTAATACCTGCTAATGCCTGCATTCCCATCCCTTGTTGAAACACCTTACTCTGCAAATGAAACATTGACAAACAGGAGTGAAAATAAGCTGATTTTATTCAGTGTTTATTCAGCTTTTTCCTACCTTAACGGCTTGTTTCATTAACCACAGAAATGAGATACAAATGGCATGTTTTGAGAAAAGCTGGGACTATCCGGACCTCTGATTGGGGTGAGAAGTTTTATGTGCATTGGACCTGTCGCTGGTACTAAATATTTGCAAACTGTTACTAATGAAGAATTTCCCATTGCTTACACAGGCAACCACTTCCACAATACAAGGAAATAAAGTCACGATCTTAGCTATCTTATGACAACTTTCTATAATTCAAATAATTCTACAGCATAAATAACTGTAAAATAAATCCTAGTGTTTGATTAAAAAGTGAAAAATGCAACAACAGCAAGTTGCACCTAAAATTCTGCTTACGAAAATACATAAATGAAGCTGTTGCTTTAGTGCAGAAAATGCAGTTTTCTGTCAGTATAGAGCATTTAGCATCATGGGATGTAAATATGGCTGATAAACACGTCTAGCCAAACAAAAGCCTTTTTCCAGTAAATCCCAATGCTTTCAATCAACTTGTTTATCACAACTAATTATTTATTTACCAATTTACTAGATTTAAGAGAAGACAACATATAAACTAGTTGACTTAAGCTGAGTGACATAAATCTTTTAAATTCAACTTAGCTAATGAATTTTGCATTTGGGCATGAAAACTTGTCTGCCCAATGATGGTTCCCTGAAAAACTGAGCTTTTAGTATTGGGTTTGGTTCAATTCCAACTAATATCAACTGAAATGCTGAAATTTAGGTTCCTTTATGGAGAATCAAATGCCACTTAAATTGCTCTGCACTAACCACCATATTTTCCTCCTCTGTCATTGCCGATATTACAAAAAGTGGTTAAATGCTGAAATAATACCCAAAGAATAAACATCTTAATACTTCAGTACCTTCAGTGGATATTTTCTCTTCTTTCTTCCCAGTTTTGCAGTAGTCAGAACTTGATCCTGCTCATAACTCTGAATGGCTCTCGCAATTGCTGCTTTTATCTGATTAATTTTTGTAGAGTGAGAGGAGGTTCTTAAATTACTTCCCCAATTAATTTGTGATCTGTTTTCTTGAATGACTTTGCCTGGTCCAAAACTCTTTGGGCACATTTTGAACCAGACTTCAGTAACATGAAGTTCTGCTGATGCTTTTCACTGTCAACAACTTTTTGCTCAAGTTATACAAAGAACAAGACCAAAATTCATGTGGTTTGAATTATAATCAGGGCAAGGAGCAGTAAACCAATTTAGTATATCAGAATATAAACAACCAACAGGTGATTCTGGTTTAAAATATTTGCAAGAACCTCCCTAGTTAATCAATTAGGAACCGGTTTATCTTTGATTTTCTGCTCAATCTGCTAAATCCTGCCACTTGCCAACATTTCTACCTGCTACAACAGAAGAGGATTATTAGATTTAAAATACCAGAGCATTATCTTATGAATAGTACAAAATATACTCAATAATTCACAGAGAAAGGAGACATGAGTGCCCGTGCAATATAGTGACATTCTCCATGCTGCATGGAATTATCTTTTCGTCATTCCCGTCTTTTCCCCAAATACCTTCTATTAAGCCAAATACTACATATTCCAAAAAGAAGAAAATGCAAATCAAGAAAACTGTTGAAAAGCACATTTATTAGCCAGGATAAAAGTCATTTATGCAGGGTTGATTAAAAAATACACATAGGGGAGAATCAATGTAAGAGCAGAGAAGTCTTTCTCTAATATATTCCTTAATTTTGAAAACATGTATAAATATATAGGTATACAGAGAGAGATAGATGTGTGTATAGTACACACAATCACTTGGTGCTGAGTGCACTTCAAGGTCTTAATAGCACCATATGCTTATGTTTGCTGAAGCTGTAAGGTAGTCGGTAGCAGTCAGGTAGACATTGATAGTACACTCAAATCCCATTCCTCATAAGTTTACAGATGGCTATATACTAAACACCTTTCTGGTAAGAAACCCAAATGGTAAGAAACTAACACCACTTCTGGCGCAACATATTTTTGGCACAGTTTACATTGCCTACTGCACAACAACATATACAGTCCTGATCTTGCATCTCTCTAGGTATTTTTAAATGACGCATACATTTATAACTTTGACAATAAACTATGCATTAAACGTGCAATTCAAATGTAACCTAAAGTATCCTGATTTTGTTTAAAGTTTCCTTCTTGTGCTTTTGATGCATTCCCTGATGTCTCTTCTTTTCCTTGTTAAACACTCATGCTCACACTCTATCTGACTTAGTAGATTGTACAGTGGTGAGATCTCAACTTTGCTGTTGCGAAATTATTGAATACAACAAAAATGTTCAGGGAAGCATCACCAGGACAAACCAATCCTTCTTTACTCTTCCTGGAATGGGCTTCTCACAATGATTTCACAGTTCTTTGCAAAGGATACACCACTAGTGGGGCCCGGGGAATGCACTGCTACTGAAAACAAGTGGAAGCACCATATCTTGCCAGATCACATACAGAATCATTCAGAACAAATAGCATTTTTATTAAAGAAAAAAAGAAAAGATAAAATTAGACTGCCAGGATTACAAATTCAGAAATGTAATTAATGCTGCAGGCTTGAGGAAAATCACCCACCCAAGGAAATCTGGTTTCCTCTGAGACCCGCTAATGTATAATAGACTTTGAAAATAAAGAATACTACTAACAAAAAGCCCCCAAACATCTGCTAGTTGGGAAGGCAAAGTATATTCAGAGCTACTGTCCATTTTCTATACCTGAGATGGCTGATATTCCAAACCAGAACCTTCCTAAACACTGCCCAGCCAAGTACCAACAAAATCTCCTCTTATTAGGGGAATCAAATCCATCATACAGAAAAAGGTTCTTACAATTTTACTATCCATAATATATTCAAAGCAACCATAATTTTAAGCTGGCATTTAAGAGAAAAGGAAAAAAAAAAAAAAAACACCTTGTCAGAATGTCGTTTGAAATAAATTTATTTCCATGTTAAAATGGAAATTCATTAAGTTTGCCAAGTGTTTTAATGAGCCCTTCTTCTTCGAGCTAACAAAGAATCAATGTCTGAAGAGAAGTGTTGCTCATCAGGCTGCACCAGAAACACTTGCTCATGTATCCTCCCTTTAATAATGTATTATCTTGACTTATACTTTATATGAGTTGTCTTGTCTTAACAACAGTAAATACAGCTACAAAGCAATGAGAAATACCCGCCGGATGATGACACTAATTGCACTGTCTTGACTTGAACTGAAATTGCTGAACAGTAAATGAGATTACTAGCCTAAAGATAATCTTAATTTAAATGTGCAGCTGCATTTATCTCATCTCAGCTGCAATTTGCCAAAGTGCTTAAAAAAAAATCATACCAGGCAGCCATCTAATAGAAACCTTTGTTTCTGAGAGTTTTGAAGATAATTAAACCTTGCCTCATATGTTTTGTTCTATTGCCATATTTTATAACAAGCAGTAATTCGCAGGTCAGAATAGAAAGCTCAGGTGATTTCTTAAATTGTGATATCTTTTCTTGTCTTCAATACAGTCTTCTAATTTTTGTTGGACGTTTCCAGCATTTCCATGTTTTTGATAAATACAAGAACAAATAGTTACTAGAAATGAAATTTCATGTGCTCATGACTTATGGACAGTCTATGCTAGATCATATAATTTTCTTATAAGCATCGTAAAGAATTAGAAAAGCTTTGTGAAAATAATATTAAAATATTAGTTAGTCTACCAATTCTAAATCACAGCTTATGTGCCAGCTTTTTCTATTAAAAGATTATGCTACAAGCTTCATTAGAAGATTCACAAAATGAAATCGTGGTTTCATTGTATTTGCATATACGTCTGTCCCCAGAATATATGAGTTTTCTCTGAAAACATATTTTTCCTTTTTTTCTTAATCAACACTAGAGAATATATTCAATATATGCAATTAGTATGCGCTCCTAAACCCTGATATATGTTTGCACTCCCAAGTTTGTTTGCAGGTACTTGGGTAAGAGGGAGGATCTCAAGTGGCAAAATGCAAAGGCTAAAAATTAAAACAAAACAAAACATAACAAAACAAAACAAACAAAACCATCCAAACGAACCTCAAAGCCACTTGTTAAAAATACTTCTCAACAGGTTAAAATCTTGTTTTCACATTTTAAAATGAAGATTTTCACCTCATAAGAGTCAGCATCTTTGTGAAAATATCTCGTGCCTTCACTCTCTCTTCCAAATTTCCTAAACCCTTCTCATTCTGAAGCAATATTTATTATTAGTTATGTTACTTCACAGTAGTTAGGGAGCATTTTCTATACCCCAAAATTCTTCAAGAACCTTTATTTCCAGTGTAAATTGGATCATGGCTGCATATAGCTCCATTTGGAGTGCAAAATACAATCTTCAACTGCAAAGACTCTTGTATATAACATGACCTGGAGCACAGATTGTATATTCAAAAGTTTTAAGGGGTGTGCAGGCTACCATCATTTGAGGTCTATTTTTCCACAAATAAATTCACTACTGAACTCCATGTCTGTCAATGCGAATTTCCATGTCTGTCTATGCGATTTTTTTACTCACACTAAACATCAGCTTGAAGAGCAGTAAACTAGGAGGACAGTAATAAAATAAAATTGTGGGGAAACATACTGACTCTTGAAATAAAAAATACTTTAATCTGAGAACAGAAATACAGTTATAATATAGATTTCTACTCTGATAGATGTCTAAAATCCTTATATAGTGAATAGGATGGCACTTTTAGGGCCCTGTGAACGCATCTGCAGATAGATGTGTGGAACACGAGATGAATCACCTGCTAAAATTCCCGGTTTTCCCATTAATTACTAGAGGATTATAGCCAGCCCAGATGAAGGATTCCACACTGTGAAAGTTGAAAGTGTGGTGAGATGGCATCTACTGCTCTTGCAAAGGATTGTTGGCTGTGGCCTTTTGGAAGCCTACATGAACCATTATCTACTTTGGAGCCAAGCATTCTCCTACACATCCACCGACCCTTGATAGGTGATCTTCACTGCTATAGTTGCACTAAAATCCTCGATAGACAGCTTATGTCACCACCATATCCCAATATCTCTCTCCTGTTTGCAGAGCTAGAAACTACAAGTATTGTGTTGAACGTCTGTCTCCCAACAGGTTGCAATGCTCTTCGTGTAGACTTACAGTAGCAAGTGGCCTCCTTCGGCCTCCTTCACCCTGCTGTCAAAATGTGTTTCCACATCTGAATGCTTTTGCGTGTATCTCTGTTTGGCTCAATATGAGGATTTGTATTGATCCTCATTTGAAAGGCAATTCTTTTTATAACTGATAATCCTTCGTGCCTTCATAACTCCAGGCTGGCATTTAACAACAGCCTCCAGCAAACCGTGGAAGTGCTGAAATGTAAAGGTCAAGGACAAAACAGAAGCTTTCACAAGCTCTCACCACGTTCTTTACAAATACGCTTTTTGAATTAGCAGGATCTGGTGATGCTGAGTAGATGTAAGAAAACAGACCTGGTTTGTCAGCTTGGTTGCGTTAAATAAAACATCTTATTCTACCCAGCTCGGAAAGCCGCACTGTCCTGTCCATCCACTGTTCTGGCCTTGATTTTGCCACCTCTCGTACAACACACACACCAAGTCAGAAACATTTAGTTCTCACAAGTTGTAAAAAGCAAATGCCAACTATATTTGACATTGTGATAAATATCTCAAGATGGAAGAATCAAGGTCTGTAACAAAAAATTCTGTTCCTTTTCCTACCTTTTACAGTAAAAGTGGTTGGAGGTTTAATCAATTAAATCCCCTTCTCTTCTCCAAAGGTACACAAGCACTGACATAGACTTATCCCTTCCTCGGCTATAACCTACTCCATTTTAAGGAGTAATAATAAATCCATCCATATCATCCCTCCCAGAAGAATCCAGGTTCTATCCACTAGGATCAATCAACTTACAATCTAGATTTATTATTCTTTCAAAACCTCTTCCCTTTGGGTAGATGCAATTGCATCTTGCTAAAAGCAAAAATGTTTCCAGCATAAAATTTAGTTATTAATACTCTTTGCTTGCTTTTTTTTTCCACTATATTTCCACTATATTTTACAAAATATAATCATTATTCTTTAATTCTCCTACTAATAGTAAGATATCCAATGATAAGCAAATGTGAAGTCCCTTAATTCAGTATAACTGCACAATGTCATCTAATTTTTAATTCTTGTGACTTGATATTTCTCCACTTTTCATAATGATTCCATGAAAGTTGTTCTATTAATTTTCAAACTGCAACAGTTTGAAAGTAATTCTTATATATGTTATTAATTATGTTTAAAACTGATTTAAGATTTCTGTTTACATAACAGATGATTCATCATGGCATCTATATGAATGCATACATATTTTTTATTCCCTTATATTTTCGCTTCCTTTACACATTTCTAAAATCTATTCTTTCTTCCTTTATTGTTGTGGTTGTAGGTTTTTTTGTTGGTTGGTGAGGTTTGTTTTTAATAGTTCCTAGCATTTTAACATCACGTATTTAGAAGACTGCTTCTATTTAGATTTCTAGCTTGTCACCTTTGAGTAATTCTTTCATGTCTATTTGTAAAGAGAAGCTCCATGAAACTCTGTAGAAAGTATACGACTCATCTAATTAATCAGCATAAAGTGTCTTAATAAATAATTCAAAAGAAAGAGTCTTGCAAACTGACCTTCTGTACCAGCAACCTCTACAGTCATGTTACATATGAGGCAACTGGGACTTGCTAGAAAGAAGATTAACAAATGGAATTGTGGTGGAGATGTAAAACACTAACAGAAATCTGAAAATCTTTCCCTTTCCTTTTTTAAAAAAATACGATACTGGATAATCTGTTATTACTTTCTTTTAGGAAATTATGAAGACTATATCGAGTACTTTCAGTTATCAAAAATTCATTAGGATCTTGTGTTGGAGAAGAAAATGCTCAAAAGCTGTTGGTTTTGATTATATTAACTCATGTAATTTCATCTGCTAACAAGCAACCACAAAGTGGATCATGTGTTATAGAAAATAACACAGAAATAATAATGTCCAAGTCCGTGAGTTACTGAAGTGAAGCAGAGTTAGGGTAGACTCAAGAGAAAAAAGGATTCTATCTCTTCTTGCACATCTGCAATATTCTCTCGGATACTTTAAAGTATATGACACATATAGTCTGATTCTGAAAGAAAATAAGGGATACTCTGGACAGTAAAGGCAAACTTGAAAAAAGAATGTCAAAAATAACATTACATGATCTTTGTTTCCTTTCTTGCTTGAGGAAAAATCCCCCATCAAACAGAGTCTTCACAGGATCTATAAAAACACATGCTTCCCTGGGGCTACAAAAGGCAAGTTCTATGTTGCCTCTCCCTTTACATCAATTTTCTAACACTATCCTGATTTTTTTTGTTTGTTTGTTTTCCTCCCATTTTCTTCTTTTCTCCAAGTTCAGTCTCTTAATCATGAACTTACATAACAGTCTTTCGTCTATATTTGATTTTACAATCTCTTCCTGTTACTTCACAAGCTCACTCACCACTGGAGATTTCCTGAGTCAACTAGTCCTAGAGAGATGGACCAAATGTTCCTCTATCACATCTACATCTCCCCTCGTCACAGTATTTCACCTGTTACCTCACCTTGATACCTTCATATGAGCAAAATGGTCCATGAAAATGCCCTGTGTTTCTCCTGTTATGCCCTGAGCTTTGACTGCATTGTGTTCATCTTGTCATTCCTGTTGTCCTCTGTAAACACATGCCAATAATGTCCTATGGGTCTTTTATTTTCAAAGCCTATTTCTATGTATATGCACTCTGTCCTTATTGTGAGAATTTCTCCTGATTCCTCTTCTGTTCTGCATGTTAGACTCACCTGTCTTCTGCTGGGAGTAAAACAGCTTAACTATTGCTATAAGCAAATTCATCGCCACCTACAACACCTACTGAAGACAGAAACCATCTTAGTAATGGCTGCAGTCTCTGCTCTACAGAGAGTAATGTAACTTATTTTAGCTAAGTGTATTTATGGAGAAAGTGCCTCAACCTTCTTGTCAATGAGCAGATTCCAAAAATAAAAATCAGCAAAATTAGTAATACAGAACTTAAAATGGCATAACACAGCTGAAAAATACTGTTTCAAGACTATCTCAGAGTTTTGTGTGATCTTCCAGGTTGCTGTAGCACTCAGGAACTTTGCCTAAGCTCAGCTCTTTGCTCACTTCTCATAGTGCAGCAATGTTAAATACCATTTCAGGCTTTCTCAATTGGCACAGAATGGCACCTCTAGGAGGTTGTAGCATTAAGGGTGTTGGTCTCTTCTCTGTAATAACAAACAATAGGTTGAGGGGGAATGGCCTCAAGTTGTGCCAGGGGAGGTTTAGATTGGAAATTAGGAAAAAATTCTTCCCAGAAAGGATTGTCAGGCATTGGAACAGGCTGCCCAGGGCAGTGGTGGAGTCACCATCCCTGGAGGGGTTTAAAAGATGCAGAGATGAGGTTCTTGGAGACATAGTTTACAGGTGGACTTGACAGAGTTGGGTTAACAGTTGGGCATGATGACCTTAAAGGTCTTTTCCAACCAAAATGATTCTATGATTCTCTATTATTTAAATGTTTGAGTGTACAGGAAGGAACATATTCACTACCATGCTTTCAACTACTGCCTACAGCAAAGGTAAGAGTGGGACTTTGTGCATGCATGGAGCAGCCCAGTAGCAGTCAGTACTTACACAGAAAAGCCTCCAAGAGCCATCAAGGGCGTTGCAGAAACTGGTGGCGTTGATACGAGATTGCAACTGGGCCATGCCAATAGCAAACTGAATACTTAGGACAACCTCAGACAGTGGTGAGCTATTACACATACTACTATCAAATTACATCTAATCAAATACAATCTGGACAGCTTGAGGTCAATGAAGATGGCGAGGTAAGTGTTGGCAAGAAAAAAAGTCAGAAATCACAGTGTAATTAAGACACTCTGCTGATGAACAGATGTCTTGCATGACTTGGGAAATGTCGTTAGCTTTCTGAAACAAAGATGATGTTGTTCAAGTTAATTGATAGATCTACTTGCATAGTAAGGAGCTATTTAATAGGACTATCAGCAGAGCCTTCTTTCGTGTAGCCCAGCTCTGCACAGTTAGACTGATAAAATATCCCTTATTAATTCTCTACTTAGAATGTATGTTCTTAAGAGCACAATTCTATTTTTTTTTAGGATGTTATGATGTCTACTGCCATGGGCCTCCAAACTTCTTAGGGTAATTCCAATAAAAATCTATATTTTCACCACATTTTAATGTGTTCAATTATTTTTCTCTATCCATACTTTTACCATAATTCATATTCTTCAATATTTTCCAAATGCTGTTGTATCTTTTTTGAAGCTACTACTATCTTTTAAAGGATGACTGCATTGTGGCAACAGCAAAAAGATTTGTGCAAGTGAAATGTTTTGTATGCTTTGAAGGAAAAAGGGATGTATATAACTCATCATTATTATAAAAAAAAAGAAGTACATCTTAAGAGGCACACGGAGTTATTCTTCTGCTGCTGTTTTATACCTAAGAAGAAGAAAAGAGAGAGGGAAAGACACAAATAAAAGGGGGAAAGGAGAAGAAGAACATAACAAAGAGAAAGAGAAAGTTAAATGATGTAAATACCATGAAGGTGACTGAAAGTGGAAGGAAAATACTTGAATGTCTAAACATCACTTTGAAAAGCAACATAATTTTTACTCAATTTTTGCTAAACTACCTTCTCTCAGTTTCCCTTTTTCTTTTTTTTTTGGGGGGGGGGGGAAATCTTTAGCTTTTCTGTTTTTGAAATATATGTCCTCACAATTTAATATTTCAACCTCAGTTCTGCATGATGACTTCAATTTCTTGCCCAGGTCCTCTTGAGAATTGTCAGAGATAGGAGGAAACAGTAGCAATCCCTTTATTAAGGTCGTTTAAGAATTCTCATGATATTCATTTCCCCAGCTGTTTTCTTAATAACCCTAATACATTTATAATTTGCAATAGCACTTTGAAATTTATCCAAGAGTTAGCAGCCATCAAGGAGATGTCCTCAAGCTAACCTGTTTGTACTTGGCTATATTAGAAGGTTCAGGAAATCATGATTTGCACTGTTTGCCATGACTGCAAGGGCTTGCCAGAAACACGCTGTTAAAACCTTTCAAGTTTATCATAAGCTCCATAATTTCCAACTAACTTGATTTCATTAGACTTTGTTTGCCAAAATACTTATTGGTGGACCAATCCCCCCACATTCTACAAACCGGGAACAGAACTATATTTCTTATATGGGAACAGTGTCTCATGCAACCCAGAGATGCTCTAGTTGTGTGGCAACTGGAAATGCCATTTCAGAGAAAAAAATCCCTGGAGATGCAAATATCATATTTCTCATCACGTGGAAATGCCCAGTTTTTAGGAAAACTCAGGCTAACATTCAATTTTCAAATATTTTCAGTCTCCTAGGGCTATCTGGAGTACCCTCGCCATAAGCAAACATTGAAAATGCGAAAAGGGATCTTTCATGATCAGAATTTAGACAAAACTGAGATTTTCCATCTCAATATTTCCGATGGAAAAGATGTTATAGTGGGAAATTTCCAATCAGCTTCATTTTTCCTGTTTTCAGAGAGCTCGACCACACTGCAAATCAAAGGGGAGACAGACCCAGAAGTCGCGTTTCCTTCAGATCATACATCAACATCAGCGGTAACTCACATTCCCATATATTATAATTTTCAAAGCAGTTGTCAGGAGTAAATGAGCTCAGTCTGGGCACTGGGAAAAGGCTGCAAACCTTGACAAGTACCGGGCAAGAAAAAATTAAGCAATTATTTAGCATCAAAACTGAAGGCAGGACCCTGAGGCTCTACCCACAAGGTTTCTTATCATTTTCTTTTGACTTCTCGCTGACTATTCCTGTTTCCAACTGTTCAACTCATACAGTTAATGAAGGAAGAAGCCTTCAGAAGCAGCCTCATTCATTACATAATACAGATTGATCTCAAAACAAAAGTGACTGGTCCTTAGGTATGACTGTAGTCTTAAATATTTAACTAGAAGACAGGTCATGCTAAGGCTAATCCCTGTCAATTAATCTGGGAGCTGAAACTCACCCTTCATATTCAGCCATTCACTTCAGGAGTTTCCTGTGTTTAATTTTGGGGTACCTCCCTCCCATTTAATCTTTTGTTATATATATTTTTAACAACCAGATCTATGTATCTGAACTTTGTTAGTGGAGTGAGATCCTAAGATCTTTCCAGCTTATTTTTCATGGTGATTGAATTTCTTAACGTTATCTCTTTAACAAAATTGTGTTACGAGATCCCCAGGACACTGGTTTAAAATCATAAAAAGCAGAACTATTTGATTATTGAAAATCAAAGATTTTTGGTTTATTCTGTTTAGCGTATGTTCTTAAGGCTTAACGGGGCAGTTTGCAAGAGAAGACAATTAAATGCAATGTAAAACCGAGGAGAGAACTGAAAAAACTGCCAGTTAACTCCTAAACTCACAAAACAGACAAAACAGACATCTGAATTTTAGGTTAAAGGCAAAGACATCATGTGTAAAATAAAGTATTAGAAAGCGAAAATGGGACATCATAGTTTTATCATTGATTTCTCTTAGGAGGACTCTATACCAGCTAAATATCTTCATCCTTTCCATTAGGAAAAAACCTAAAAACACAGCAAAACCCAAACAAAAAACCCAACAGTCCATTCCCATACAGCACATACATAGAGAAGAGATGGATGATTTATAAACTTGAAATCCAAATCAGTGGAGGGAGGTTTTATACAGCAAGTGTAAAACTTTACAAATTATTGTTTAGTCAATTCTTTCTCCTACAATGTACAATTTTTCAGCACCATATCTTCTTTTCACTTACTTCCTCCCACATAATAAAGCAGCAATATTTTCTGGCATTTTCCAGGGAAAACAGATGCAATATTTACGTTGCTTTCTGATAATGCTGAAAAGTACCTTAAGCAGTAAATACTCAGCTTTGCTGCCAACCACTCTGGTTTTCTATTTCATATATACATGTATACTTATGCTTTTTATATATATATTTATATAGGCTATAAATTTCCTCATGTGCAGACACACATTTAGATACACCTGTATTTTAATATCTATTGAAAGACAGCAACCCAACTTTTAAATGTTTTTTTTTGCTCTTGTTATAAAGCAGACATTTAAAAATATTCTTATTTTATTAAAACATAGACGTATTTTGATTTTTGGTGCGACGTTACCACGTCCCTCCCTCAGTTTGAAATAAAACACGTGTTTCAGAGGATGCTTTTCAGATGAGGCTCTGATCCGGTTCTCACTATAACTAAGACCTGTGAGCAGTGAAAAATAACACACGAAGCTCATTAGGCTGTAAAAACTATTAATATTGGTAGCAACTGGAAAACTTTGCTGTTGTTGTTAAACTGTAGTTATTGGTCTTTGAAAACTATTGAATGTTTTAAGAGTTTGAATTCCATGGGTGTTCCTAACAATTCACAAAGTGCTTGACAATCGTTGCGATTGGGAAACATGAAAAAGTCTCATGGATAAGGATTTTTCTATAAGAAAAAAGACTATATAACTTGACATCAAGGCTTGGTTAGGTGATGCATACAAATATACGTTGAGAAAAGATTCAACACTAAATTTTGTACAAAGTCTCTAATGTTCACAGTTTTGTAAAACGCAGAAGATTTTTTGGGAAAAAAACCCTACAAGATGCAGTAAAATCGTGCTAATTTCCATGATAAGTATCAAAACATGAATATTTGCTATGGGGACCGCAATAAATACTAAGCATGAATGTGACTACAAATGGATCTTGTGTTTCCTTTCTGTTTTAGAAGTGCCTTCCCATTTTAATATCAAAATGCCTTTGTAAAGTACTTTCTAGGAAGTTCTGCTTAATGTGGTATTTGCCCTAGGGCTGCAGAATAACAGAAGAAAGAAAAAGAGTTAATGGAAAGAATTAAATACAAAAGATATTTATTAAAGGTATGAGAAAAAGAGGAAAGAAGCCTACGGCTATTACACAAAGCACCTTTAGTTATGATGAAGTACCAGTATCAATTTCACTATTAAAGGAATAAGAGAAAAACCTTCTCCTAGGAGCAGGAAAAGGCCAAGAAAGAAGAGAGGGTGCTACAAGACAACTCTTTCTTTCCCTGAAAAAAAGTAAGAAATGGTAATTCTGAAAAGTATCAATTTGAATGTGACCCCACGAATGAGAAAGCCATTTAGAGTTTATTACTTTTTTTAAACAGCGCTACGGAATTTATACGTCATTCAACCTGACATTACGAGTGGTAATGGAAATCCAATTTAGGCTGAAAACTTATTGGAAGCAGCATGTTCCAATGGTCAGGGCATTAGACATGGTAAAATAACTCGGGATATGATCATAGTCTTCTATGACTTTGAGTAAAATAACAGACAGTACTTAGTTTCCCTACCTGCACAATTCAATAGTGATATTATCCTTTGTCATGTGTTTTGACGTCTCTAGATTGAAGGCATAAAGGCAGCTAAGTAATATTAAATTCTTTATTTGTGATGAATGTAATTATATTCATCCACACACCTTTCTAGGACTGAGTAGTTAGTTACAGGGAGTTTCAAAATCCAACTTTACATTATGCTAAGTGGTATTATTTCAGAAAAAGAAAGAATAAAAGAACATTACACTTGACAGTTCCAAGGGATAATTAATCCCATCACAATTAGGTGTCTTAAAGAGTCTATGGGTTTCTTTTCCCCCTCTGTGTATGTCTCCATTGACTACAAAAGGATGATTTTCTTACAGTGGGTGCACAACCTTTACACAGCTGCATAAGACAAGAAGAATCCTGTAAACTCAGAAAATCAGGATTTGGGGTGCAATCTCACAGCTTTTGGGCTATAAACTACAAAGTGCATGGTGCTTATAGTATGCAATTTTGAAGCTAAACACATCAAAAAAATGTAAGTGTGAATGTTCTTTACTTTTCCAGTATCATTACGGTGATGACATGAGGAGTCAAATTTTATTGCTGGTGTGTTACAAAATCATATTTTTAATTGGAAGGGAATAAAAGCATACTAGAGACTGTGATGTAGGGTCTTAATCTGTGCATTCTAAGAGTTTATCACCAATAGTTTTTTTTGGCTGTGGATAATTACTCGCAGTTGTCTAGAGGACCTATTGATCACTGTTCAATGGATGTCTGTGGAATCACTGTTTCCGTTACTTACTTATTATCAGTGGTATAAAAGTAAGCTTGATATAATTATTTGTTAGTGAATTTTAAACCGTCTTAACGTTTTCCATTGCATTATGTTTTTAATTAAGTTAAAAACAAATAAATAAACAAACAAAACAACAACAAAGCAGAAAAAACACACTCCATTTTTCTCGATGTATAGCGTTATGACTTCTCTTTAGCCTTTGAAAACCTTAAATAATCCATCCGCACAGAGACAGGTGCTGAGGTACCTATATGAAGCCCCTCATTATTTAGTATCAACTCGCTTCAGAGAAAGAAAATAACAGAAAGTGTTCAAGTGAATTACCTCGATATAAAACCTGCATACTAACGTGCACATAAGCTCCCTTATAAATAAAATATACTTTTCCATTCATTTACAAATATATGTAATTATCCATGCTTAGAGTTGTCTTCCCTTTCAAGCTGAAAAGCTGATATAAATAATTCTTTCTATACAGTTCAGCTACTCAAAGTAACAAAGACATTTTAATACTGCTAATCTGGCTAAAGCCAATATTTGTTCTGCAGCAATAACATATGTTGTTTTCTTCTCTCCAATATTTTGAATCATTATAGAGACATCTCTATATTAAAACTAATGCATTTAAAATTAATTCGACATTTATATTCCGATCACATTTTCTGACATATTTCTGAAAGGATGCATTCTGCCGATGATAAAGGGCTACAGGAAAAGACACTGCTTATTTTGAATTAGAATGGTTAAGTTGAAGCTATTTTATGGTGAAAGGAGCCTACTGATGATTTTATTTACTAGGTACAGTCAAGTTACCAATACAAGGACTGAGAAGGTGACAACCCAAGGTGTAATTGCGTCAGTACCGGGTGTTTGAGCTTCCCAGTGCTCCCAGTTGCCCCAGTGCAATGTGGAACACAACTTGTGCCTCTGGTTGCTGCCCCAAGGCTGTACTGCCCATGGGGTTCAATAACTTGCTTCTAGAGTTGAACACCAGTGCTTGCACCGTTACCAGGGTGTGTTGGTGCTGAATTCCTCATTCTTTCCCTCTTCATCTTTGCAGAACAACCAGGAAAGCTCTGGAAAGCCCATTCTCCTGTTTTTAAATATACCACTGCCAACACAGTCATAGCAAATAGCCATATCTCAGAGCTTTTGGGTAACTCATTCCCATATGTACTGAGCCCATCAACACATTGTAAGGGGACACACTCATACACAGCAGGATTAAATTATGAAATCTCTCCGCATAAGTACTAAATTCAGTATACCAATATTTCAGATATCTATGTATATGCGATGCAACGATATTTAATATTACATGCATATGCAGAAATAATTCTTGCATTCTGTCTCTGGTGTGGCCTAAGAAGTGCTGACCAGCGCAATAACCATCCCCTGGTCTCCTGGCTGCTCTCTTGCTGATGCAGCCCTGGACAAAGTTGTAGCTTTTTGGCTTCAAGGGCAGCCCTGCTGACTCATGTTATATCTTTTCCTGAATTTAATGTACAGGCAAACAATACTGTTGCTGCTACTAATGGCAGTATGACCCAAATAAAGTCAATTGATGAGCCCTTGTTCTTCATCATCATCACTGTCATCATCAGAAAAGCATCTACACCATTGTGAGAGACTGGGAAGTCTTTTCATAAGGCAGATGTAGCTGCACTACTCACTGCATGTAGCTTTATTACACCAAAACAGATAACAAAGACAATTACCAAGGGAAAACAATGCAAGTCCCTACATTGGAATAATTTTGTGGACTGACACAATAATCAGTAATTGGCACGGCTTTATTTTAAGGTCAGAAAGAGGTTTTGACATCACTTGCCCTGGCAACCATTAGATAGTTTGAACAGGAAAAAAAGCTGAATCACAGTACTAGCAAACCCAGACAGTGCTACTATAAAGCCAAAACTTTATACTTTTATAGTTTTATTATAATATTTTAGTTGCTTGGTGCTCCACATTATCTGCATTTGGCCAATTATCTGTACTCACTGCCTATTTACCTGTTTCTGATATACTGCCATACAACTTCAATAGGTAAAAGGCTATGTATCTACATTAATATAAATATTAAAACCCCAAAGATGTTAAGCTTATTAAAATAAAACTATATGAAATTATGCTTTAGACATAAGCCTGTCCTGGACTTTTCCATAGCGTTTTTCTCCCTACAGACTGCACCTTGACAATGCTTTTACATAAGTATAAAAAAAGGATTTGAGAGTTTCCACTTCAGAAATTGTAATGATGTCCTCTTACCACTTCGGTATTTTTCTCTGCCACAAAAGATTCGTAGCTACATTGCTGAAGGTCATGGATGGTTTTATCATCCAGCCAAGTAACTAACCAGCATTTGGCCAGACAGCAGAAAGTCATTTTTCAAGATCTACAGAGAGATGATATGGCCTGGAGACTTCATTTTCATTAGTCTCTCTTCTCTCTCAAGCTGATCTTCCCTTGATTCAAAAAGGGTCAAAAATTCACCTCGTCCATGAGTATAGAGATTTCTTTGGAAATTTTCGTAACAGTTCACCTGAAGGTGGGATTAACTGCCTCAAATCTTCTCAAATGTCAACCAGATACTTTAACTTTACAGATACATTAACTTCACTATTCTTGTTCCATGAAAGAAATCTTCTCGTACCCAGCACAAATGCTACATATACATGCCTTCAAATAAATGTTTATTTCACAGTGAAAGTAAGAAATAATCTAGTATTCCCTATCAAAACATACGTCTGGTCTACAAAATCAACTCCCTCAGTTCATTTCAATCCTCTGATTATGATCCTTAACACACATGCTTTACTTTATGATTAATAATGTTTAAATTTCCCAGCGAGACTCATCTAGCAATGGCAAAGAGTCCACAATGACTAAGGACTGGCCTTTTGCCAGCCGCGAGCAATGATCCTCTACCAGAATAACACTTTTCTAGGTCGAAATAAAACAATGTAATGTGTAATTCAGTCCTGTGCCCATGCTAACCGACTGAAACACCTCAAACTGTTATCAGCTCTTCCCTGCCATCCAACATGCTATGACTTTCAATTTTTACCTATAATTTTAAGTGAATCAAAACAAGTATCTTAAAGCAATAACAAAAGTCTATATAATTAAACTTGAATAGAATTAATTTTCCAGTGAGTTATACAGCTTAAAACCTTGGATAGACATTAGCTCAGGAACTTAAAGGATATTTTTCCTTTATAAGATCTGCAAGCAGCTTTCTCCCTTCCTGCTGGGCAAGACGCCATCACCCTCCTGGAAGCTCTGGTTAGAAGAGAGCAGCGTAGTGAACAGCATTGATTTCTCAGCCATGCAGGATGCAGAGAAAACAGCAAACTTGTCCTTCACTTCTTTGACAAAGGTAAAACTCTTCTCTGCAGGAGACGGCTTTTTATTGCTCAGCTAGAAACTATATGGGGAAAAATAATAACCACCGGAAAAACCCACAGATGTCTATGCTCTATGAAAAATATAGAGAAGACTAAAGGATATATAAAGATGATACAGATACGTAGAGACAAAAAAATATAGCTGTATCTATAGGAAGATGAGGAAGCAGATCCAAATAAGAGAGTTGAGGAAATTAAACCTTAATAATGCAATGCTTATCTTACAAACAAAAGTATTTTTATTCTGAAAAGCATAAACAGTTCATAGCTCATTGACATATCACTAAATATATATTACTGGAAAATACTCCACCACAATGGCAATGAGATGGAAGAAGAAGAAGATGATAAGCATGAGAGCAAGAAAATTTAAGGATTTCCACAGCTGTACATTTTAAAATGACTGATATGTGAATTTGACTCCATGAGTATAATTTAAACTAAAATAAAAATTATCCATTAGGACACTGGCTGCAAAATTCCCAAATGCAACAGAGCTATAAAGAATGAATGTTTGGAAAAAAAAAATAAAAACAACAAAACCAACACACTGACCTGATCTGCAGCAAAATATACAAACGCCAAAGTATAAGAAACTGGTTGGAAAAAATATGCCTATGCCATGCATTACACGATAAAGAAAATCTGAGGAAAAAATCTGGAAAGAGCAAATCACAGCAATTGGAATGAAGCACTGACATCTCCCTATTGTCATTTCACCTTTCCTGCCGTCACTTTGATTTCTTTTTTCAACACCTCACTGAAACAATAATGATGATGATAATAATAATAATAATAATAATAATAATAATAATAATAATAATAATAATAATAATATCATCAGTGGCTGACTCCATCTGAGTTTGGTTAAGCCGAGCTGTGAAACGTCTAGATCTGTACTTCTTATTGTCACAGAATCACAGAATCCCAGAATGTCAGGGATTGGAAGGGACCTCAAAAGCTCATCCAGTCCAATCCCCCTGCCAGAGCAGGGACACCCTGATGAGGTTACACAGGAAGGTGTCCAGGCGGGTTGGAATGTCTGCAGAGAAGGAGACTCCACAACCTCCCTGGGCAGCCTGGGCCAGGCTCTGGCACCCTCACTGAGAAGAAGTTTCTTCTGAAATTTAAGTGGAACCTCTTGTGTTCCAGTCTGTACTCATTACCCATTGTCCTACCATTGGTTGTCACCGAGAAGAGCCTGGCTCCATCCTCCTGACACTCACCCTTTCCATATTGATCACCATGAATGAGGTCACCCCTCAGTCCCCTCTTCTCCAGGCTCCAGAGGCCCAGCTCCCTCAGCCTTTCCTCACACGGGAGATGCTCCACTCCCTTCAGCATCTTGATGGCTGCACTGGACTCTCTCCAGCAGTTCCCTGTCCTGCTGGAACTGAGGGGCCACAACTGGACACAATATTCCAGGTGTGGTCTCCCCAGGGCAGAGTAGAGGGGCAGGAGAACCTCTCTGACCTACTGACCACCCCCCTTCTAATCCACCCCAGTTACCATTTGCCTTCCTGACCACAAGTGCCCAGTGCTGGCTCGTGGTCATCCTGCTGTCCCCAGGACCCCCAGGTCCCTTTCCCCTACACTGCTCTCTAATAGGTCATTCCCCAACTCAAACTGAAACCTGGGGTTGTTCCTGCCCAGATACAAGACTCTACACTTGCCGTTATTCTATTTGATTTAATTTTTCCCTGGCCAACCCTCCAGCCTGTCCAGGTCTCTGATGGCAGCATAGCTTCCAGTGTCACCACTCCTCCCAACTTGGTGTCATCAGCAAACTTGCTGACAGTCACTCTGTTCCCTCATCCAAGTCATTGATGAATATATTGAATAGTACTGGTCCCAGTACTGACCCCTGAGGCACTGCACTAGATCCAGGCCTCCAACTGGACTCTGTCCCAGTGCCCACGACTGTCTGGCTTCTTCCCTTCAGCCAGTTCACAGTCCTTTGGTTTTCTGCACTGTCCCTTGTACCTGAATCCAGAATTTCAATGGCATAGCTGCACATAGGACAAGACCATTTACTTCAACACAGAAGCCGACCCTTCATACCAACACCAAAACCAGAATCCAGACTGACTTTACTGAAGTAAACAGCTTATTCTTCCTGGCTACCAAGCATTTACTTAATGCTGGTGGTTCAGACACTGGTTACTGAGAGTAAAAGACTAGACTCATGTTTCATTTTTCCCTAGAAGTTGTTTAAATTATGATGAAGCTGTTTTCCAAAGCATACTCTTTCATCATTCCACATAATAAAAATCTCATTCAAAAAGAGATTATTTTTGTTGTTTTTCTTAATCCAGACTCCTAAATGAAGTCCTCCTGCAGTTAACTCTATTTTAAATTATCTTTCTAATGTGATATAGGATTCATCTACCTGAGAACACTATTTCAATTTACCCGTTCACAATTTGATTTAGTTAAATGCAACCTTGCTTTATTTCAATTTATCTTGTTGCAGTTCAAGTTAATGGGGAATTGACTGAAGTTCTGGCTCAGCTGCACAGAAGCGAACAGCTGTAGCAATTTAAGATGTTCCTGTTCTCCAGCTGCTCACCCTGTCCCTCCACCAGATATCACTGTCCCTAGAAATTCGGCAAAACTGAGCCCGTGGAATGTAGCTGACATGCAGGCATATTGATAAAAACACATCTTCACGTATTTCTCTGTTTAATCTACTACTTCAGAAAAGAGACACAGCAAAGTGTGGACGCTGTCACATCTAAAGATGGTTTTCTGCTGCTTACCGCTTACTGATAACACCCCACACAGGAGAGTTGGAGAGAGTCCAGCGCAGGGCAACAAAGATGCTGAAGGGAGTGGAGCATCTCCCGTGTGAGGAAAGGCTGAGGGAGCTGGGGCTCTGGAGCTTGGAGGAGACTGAGGGGTGACCTCCCTAATATTTACAGATATATAAAGGGTGAGTGTCAGGAGGATGGAGCCAGGCTCTTCTTGGTGACAACCAATGGTAGGACAAGGGGTAATGGGTTCAAACTTAAATTTGAGAAGAAACTTCTTCTCAATAAGGGTGACAGAACACTGGAACAGGCTTCCCAGGGAGGTTGTGGAGTCTCCTTCTCTGCAGACATTCCAACCCGCCTGGACACCTTCCTGTGTAACCTCATCTGGGTGTTCCTGCTCCATGGGGGGATTGCACTGGATGAGCTTTCAAGGTCCCTTCCGATCCCTGACATTCTGGGATTCTGTGAGATCTTAGTGAAACTGTCCTTCCACTGATGTGGGATAAGTACGTCACATTCCTATGTCTCCACAAGTTTTTGGTGATTTTGCATAATTAATAGATTTATTTGCACACACTGGTCTGCTTGAATTCCTTGCTCTCATGCAAATGATGTCTTATATCTGCCATTCATTTCAGCTCTTTTCAATACCAAAAATGTTGATTAAAATGATAGTGGAAGATTAAATTATTGATTCCAAAAGTTCCAGAAAATCAACATTTACCACAACATCATGAAGCAATCTCTCTTTCAAGATGCCAAACAGGATTTCTTTGTGAACTCACCTGAGAGAGGCAGGCAAAGGGATGGAGCTCAGCATAAGATAAAATGTCATATACTGTATATCTGCCTTGGATAAAAACACAGTGCAACAACATCTGAGCTAGTGTGGAACGAAGGTGGAACCTTCAGACAGTGACAGTACAATGCAAAGGTGCATAATCTTTAATTATATAAGTAAGAGCTTTGTTGAGAAAAAAGCCAACCAAGCCTTTTGCAATGTAAGAATAACCAGTGTCAGCCTTGCATTGAATCACAAGAACACTCTTCATATTACAGAGTGTGAATTATTTAACAATACAGCTAAAAATGCTAAAATGTCAAGGATATTATTTTGTGCGTGTGTCTGAATATATAGAATCATTTTGGTTGGGAAAGATCCTCAGGATCATCGCGTCCAACCACAACCTAACCTAACTCTAGCACTAAACCATGTCCCTAAGAACCTATATATATATATAATATATATAGCCTATATGTATATATTTTTCTATATGCACAAAAACATTATTTCATTTTGAAAATTCAGGTTTCTAAACAATGTTTTATAATTATTCCATCCTTTCCTCCTGTAATGTCAAAAAAAAAAAAAAAACAAACAACCTATAGAAATACTAGGAACAACTGTAATTTAATATCACAAAACGGTGAAGAAACAACTGATTTCTTCGACACATCCAGGCCTACAGATTAATCCATCAAGAAAATTGTTCCGCCCTTCCTCTAGCCCATGTATTCTGTCTTTTAGTGATTTACTCCACTTGTTGCAGGCAGAACTGCAGACAGATTGCCGATGCTCACCAAGAGGGAAGCTGCCCACGTCTTCCCACCGCGACACGCTAAATGGACTCTTAGGTAAAATGAAAATGGAAACTGTTTATGAATGACACCCCAGCAAACCACTGAGCAAAGCGGGTTCTGTTAAGCTTTATAGAAAACAGAGGAGTAAACTGAAAATTTAATGTGAAAGGCAATTTACCAAGAAAACTGATAAAATTTCATGAGTGGCTAGAGGGAGGAAACAGTCTGGTTAGTGGATTAAAAGGCTGACAAACGTGTCTTAGGAATTTGAAGACAGACAGCACTAGATAAATACTTAATACTGTTCATAGGAGTCAATTATTTCCAAGCCAGTAAATATGACACAAGGTATTAGGTTAGATCATAGAGCCATATTATAGAGTCATAGAATCATTTTGGTTGGAAGAAATGCTTACATGTGTTTCCCTTATAACTGCGTCAAGTATTTTCATAATAACTTTTTCTACAGCACACAGGTACGCAGATATTGAAGACCAAACCTCATCTTAATTGCCCAGAACAGTATTAAGTTCTCATGTCCTCACCAGCCATCACCCAGTTTCATTGCACTTCATCCAGGTCTGCAACTGGATGTAAGAAGAAACAACAAGGAAGGAGGATGGTCTCTTTACATCTCCCCAAAATTTATCTTTCCACCGTCACTCCTGAACTGGTTCCCTAGAATGGTGAAAACTTACGCTATACCACAGAGTTAATGAATCTGTTCTTCCTTTTGTCAAAGAAGGCAGAATCTCATCTGCAAAGCATTTAATTATAGCATTTAATTATAGCATTTAATAAAGAAAATAGGTTAGACATCAGTAATTTTTTAACCTTGATTTTGAAGGGGAAAAAAAGAGAAATACATTTAAAATGAGAAATTGTGATTGAGGGGAAAATAACCCTAGAAATAATTTATTTTAATGTTTTGATGCAGCATTTCAGCCATCTGCAAACCACCTTCTAGCCTCCCACTCCTCTGACTTTCCTAACGCACTGCAGGTTGACATCTATTGGCATCAGGCTTTAAAAATGCTTCAGTCGAGATCTGTATAATCCTCACAACTAAAATGTCTTTGTTCTGTTTTATGATCAAACATTTGTGAAAGCACAGCCACCAGTCCCAGCAAGCATTCAAGATGCTCACAGGTGAGTTAAGGCTCAATAAAAAGCACAGTAATCTAGCAAATCTCCTTGGAGAATGTGTTGTTTATCACCATGCCTGCAGACTTCCACTATAAACGTATTGGCAACCACTTCTAGCGGATCATATGCAAAGACATTAATGTAATTTGAAAAGTTTAGAGACGCGGAGAAAAAAACAATCAACAGCCTCCATAGGAAATTTCAGGAAAAAAGTGAAGCGATTTGGTAAACATGAATAATTGTGAAGTCCTTCAATGGAAAAAAGGGGAAATTGAAGAAGCAATGACCTTTTGTATTCATCCTTCAAGTAGCAGTTTTTAGAAACTTTTGTATTGCCCATAAAATTAGCTAGAAGATAAATCTCACTATGGTGATTTGCTCTTTATAAGTCCAAAGCCAGTATTCTAAGTTCTCACTGTATAATTACTTCAATATAGATAAAGCATGACTCATCTGTTCTACCCTAACCTTTGCATTTAAATTTGAATTTTATTCTTGCTTATCTTTTTTTCCTAAATTGATATTACTGTCTGCTATGTTTATTAAAAACAACTTAAAGCCACAGTGCATGTCAAACTCTGCACTGCGGCACCATTTGTTGTGTGATTTTAATTAACGTGTCTCAGGGAGATTACAATTCTAATCATTTCTATTAACTATGTCAAAGTTTCCTTTTTCTTAAATGTCAGATTTTGTTTCCCACTTCAAATTACACCTTAATACCCGCGAGGCTTTTAGTAAATGCTCTGCACACTCAAGTATGGGGCTCAGAGGCACTGTCTTGTTTTCCTATTAACATCACAACCATTATTGCTTAGACGGTGTCTTTAGTATGTTCCCAAATCTGCCCCCTCTGGATCTCTTCCTCCTCCCCCATTCTTAATGAGACAAAATTTCCATGATGCAGAATTCAATAAAAAATATAGGTGGGAAATAGAGCACTGAATGGTCAGTACTTTCTAAAACCCAGTAAACACGTTGCTTGACAAGGAATGAGACCAGCTCATACGCCCAATTCTTTCATTAATAAACTCATCCTATACAGGACTCTACTCAAAGAGAAAATCAAAACAAAGTCACCCACACTTAGACTACAGTGACAGCAAATTTTAAGGTTAAATATTTGGTTATCTCTGTACATTTCTGCCCGTGACTTACCACAATCCTTTGAACATACACTTGGGTAGTCAACTGGCTGTAGGATGAGCTGCTACACATAGAGGAAATATTCAGTCAACACTTTGTTCAAGTGAGTTTATCACAAAACTTCACCCTAGATATCTACAGTAGATCTAGGCTACCAAAAGAACACATTAAAAACCTCTTACTAGACTTTAGAGGGTTGTGGTTGTTTTCAAAACATCCCTTTATAACCTGCTTCCCTCCTTTTCAGTGACCTAACCATGGTACCACTCATTCTTCCCCAGCCATTTTGGAACTGGGTAGCAACATTTTCTGCTGATCTGAATAAACCACGGCACTTATTCAGCATTTTGAATGGGATTCCCTTACTCCATTAAACACTCTTTTTTCCGTGACTGCTGGTTACGAGCCGATTGGAAGGAGCGTTATGCAGCAGTGGGAGCTCGGTGCTCATCACAGCTGTCGGGCTCCCCTGCAGGGAGCTGAATCTGACAAAGGTTTTGCAAATCGCGAGCAGAGAAAACAGCCAAAGGCACGTCAGTCTCAAAGACTCCCACACACCACACTAAGCCATGACATGAATCACTTTCTTTAATGTCCCTTTTTTTTTTTAATTAAAGGATGAGTGGTCCGTTTGCTGCCATCCCTACAAGAGTCTTTAAGCTCTTAGCTTTGAGACAGTGGGATGCACTGACATGCGCAACCTCACTACTGCTAATTAAGTTCAACGCAGCTGTCTACCTGTTCCTGTGGAAATCTAAACAAAAATTAATGGACTCTAGATTGATTTTTTTCTCCGTCTAAAATAAAGATAGATAGAGTTTTGGGAGCAGAGTCGATTTTAAGATATATGGTTTAACTAATGTGCAAATATGTAAAAGTAGACATTTTTCTGCATTTTTTTTAGGGTCTTGTTTATAAGTAGAGGTCAGGATCTTTGATTGGAAGAGATTGAAGTTTTACCTATGAAAAAAAGAAGTCCTGAAATCTTTACAAAATGCCAGAGTGTTTTGCTTTCCCTCTTGTTGTGCAACGCAAAAGGGGCTACAAGAAAAAACAAACAAACAAATATTGTTTTGCCCATCTCTGTATCCTTCAGATATTTTAAAACCCAAACTCCTTTAATTCTACCCATCTCATCTTTTCATTCTTACTTAAAAGCATGGTATAATTTTCTTTTTTCTCTATTGTTCTCTGAATTTCCTGAAATGTGTTGATCCAAATAACCAGAGCCTTACAATGATTAGCAGGATTTGAGATGGGTTATCACAATTATTTTGCAGTGCTCTAACTCTTTACATGGCTTTCTATATCATAGTAGATATAACTTAGTAAAATCAGTGGCATAATCTCTCAGATTCACCTGAGGAGGATATCACTTCATTTGTTAATTTCTAACACATCTGAGGAATTTTTCCACTGATTTTCTCTAAATTATTGTTATTTTTTTTATCTTTCTTGATATTTGAATGTAGTTTTCTCGCTTTGCCCCTTCTGGTGAATAAAATGTGGTTTGGATTTGAGAATCTCTCAATGCACGTCCAGAAAACACAATTTGAAAACATAGCACTCATAGGAAAAATGAGATTCAAGAGCTGTTGTAGCATAAAAACTTGCAAGTAAACACACACAAAAAAATAATCAGCTCAAATCCATCAGTCTTTTTAGCCGTTCTTCAACGGATGCTACAGTAACATTCACATTTGTTCGCTCACCGCTTCAGTCCTTGGGTAAGATATTTTCAAGCACTACACAACGTGAGAAGAATGGAGGTTGTTTCTCCAGTGCAAGGCTGTTTCACTCTCTCTATTTAAACGCCCCCAAAGAACAACATGAAAAAGACTAAAACCAACC
This sequence comes from Columba livia, assembly GCF_036013475.1. NCBI lineage: Eukaryota > Metazoa > Chordata > Aves > Columbiformes > Columbidae > Columba > Columba livia. The sequence goes on along the minus strand of NC_088605.1, from coordinate 4,462,379 downwards.
AACCAACCAACCAAAAAGGTTCCTATGTGGTTAGACATAGTGTAGATCAATGCCAGTCTTTTTAGAAATTGCAATCTTTTCTGGTTCAGCATTTATAAAAATTGAAAGTAATTGCTGGGTACAAACATTCCCCATCCCTCAGCTGAGTTTTCCTATAAGTATGTTAAAGAGCTGAACTGACACCAAACTGAGGTGTGGTAAGGGCTTCACCCTGCCCTCCGAATCTATGGTAACCCATAGTAGACTGTGACTCAAAGTCTTAGACATCCTGAAACCTGTTGATGTTGGCAAGATTGCAGAGAGCGCTTGAAACAACACAAGAAAAGCAGCTTTCAGGTCAGCCAAGACACACATCTCTCCCATCCTTGTTTGCCTGAAGTCCCATCGAACTGAAGTAGCCAAGGAAAAATGATGAGAACCATAAAAAGAGACAAAATAGGTGTATGGTCTGAAAGTCAAAGCGCAAGGCTGGCCTTGATTATGTCTGCCTGCAGACAGTCTGGCAGGGGAGGGCAAGAGGAGCGGGATGCAGATACACCGCGATGCGCTCTGTGATCTGTCCTCTTGGGAACCGTGTTGTATAAACAACATTCAAGAGTTCCTACATCCTTTTCAGACCCTTGTCGGGGAGTGTTTAATAGGTGAAGGGCTCTCCTCTCACTAAATTAGACTCTGGATTTAGAAACACACCTGTACCACCTATCTTACCGCAGGGAATATTAAGCACAACTTGGCTGTAAGCCTGCGGAGCAGCTTAGTGAAGCAGTATTTAAAGCCCTTCCTAGAATTTGACAGCTTTCCCAGAAAAGAACTCTTCACTAATTGGGGAAACATAGAATTATTTTTTCTAAGAACTAGACTCTCCCAGTCTTAGCCCAGAGTTGCTGAAACACAATGTAAGGAAATTCTTCATTCACATCCGACCAATAAACAAATTTTGCGCTTCAGAGGTGGCAATGGAGGAAAAAAACCCCAAAATATATAAAGAAAAAACAAGGGGGGAAGAAAAAACAGCTTTTAATTCTAAGCATTCAAGGCAAATAACAAAGGAAGCATAAAGGAAATATTGCAAAGGATCTTGTTTCAAATCAGTTTTCAGAAGAAGGCCTCAGTTAGAACAGAGGGAGAAGCTGAGAAAGAATTCATCTAGGCACATTACTTTCCATCCATATCCCTCAGTTTAGCCTTCAGTGCATTTGTGCACATCAGTCTTTAGCAAAGTTTGGAACGTGATGGGATTGTAAACCTGGGAGACTAATAAATAAGTAAAATATTTTGATTTTTTATCTTGTGTCACTGTTGATCCTGAAGCAGTTTCCAGATTGATGGCACCCAGCTGCACCTACAAGGTACATATAGATTTTGGCACCATTTCAATACCAAGGCTTGCAAAGGAGAGTTAAAACACTTTGTTCAAAGTTGCAAATTTTTCCGGGGCTGTATAATGAATGTCTTGTTGTTTTTCCCTATTTCTTCAAATTATTCAAAATAATGTGATATGAAATTAATTATTTTTCTTTGTTTGGCAGCTATCCAGCATTCAAATAGCAGGGTGGCTGCTGTGCTTAGGGTTGAATTGTCCCAGCACATTGTATTTGTACAGTTTCATCTCTGTAGTACATAATTTGGCAAGGGAATAATCCGAAGGTTTTTTTAATATCCTGTCTTTACAACATGCAAACAACCCAGAAGAATGGATTTCAAATTTTGGCTAGGGATTAACACAAAAATGTTCTGAAAATTAGGGATATAATTACATGAAGTTGATTACAATTTTTGACTCCATATTTCCTAAGGCTTTATATTAAGCAATGTTGGTCACCCTGGGCTTGTTACTTCTCACAGTCCTTCGCATCATCGATCAGCAATGAAACACCACAAGCAAGTCACACACACACACACACACACACACAAAGAAATCTCTTAAGGGTTTTGCATGTGAGCAAAAGTGAAAAAATAGTGTGTGGGGTGGTCATGGGTCTCTTGGTCATCCCAAGCTTTTGCTGTGCTGGTGGCAACAATAGGAAACTGAGGGCCTAAATATATCTTTTCGTTCCTGGATCTGTTTATTTTAGGGTTTAACTGCAAGACAAAATGAAGTTATTGTGCTGGGTTTGGCTGGGATAGAGTTAATTTTGTTCATAGTAGCTAGTGTGGGGCTATGTGTTGGATTTGTGCTGGAAACTCTTGATGCCACAGGGGTGTTTTTGTTATCGCTAAGCAGTGCTCACATAGAGTCAAGGCCTTTTCTGCTCCTCACACCCCCCACCAGTGCGTGGGCTGGGAGGACACAAAAGTTGGGAGGGGACACAGCTAGGACAGCTGACCCCAACTGACCAGAGTGATATTCCACACCATATAATGTCATGCTCAGTATATAAAGCCAGGGAGAGAAGAAGGAAGGGGGGATGTTGGGAGTGGTGGCCTTTGTCTTCCCAAACCACCGTTACGTATGATGGAGTCCGGTTTTCCTGGAAATGGCAACACCTACCTAACAATGGAAAGTGGTAAATGAATCCCTTGTTTTGCTTTGCTTGCAGACATGGCTTTTGCTTTACCTATTAAACTCTTTTCACCTCTACCTACAAGTTTCCTCACTTTTACCCATCCAATTCTCTCCCCCATCCCACCAGAATGGAAAGAACATGTGGCTGTGTGGGGCTTAGTTATTGGTTGGGGTTAAACAACAACACTGACTAATAAAATCCATGTGTGTGCCTTTCTCAAATTTTAGTCACAGTTTGTAAATAATAAAGAAGTGGGAGTCAATTAACTGCATTGAATATAACCACAAGCCTATAAATTCTTTTTACTGTATTGAGTTACAGCTTTGCATACTAATGGCATACTAATGGCTCACATTCCTTTTTTTTTTTTTCCTTAGAAATATTCTGTGCAACATGATAATTACATAAATTGCAGCATTCCTTTTTAGTGGCTATTGGAAAAAAGTAGTTATGAATTTTATAAGGATCATTGTTTCCTTGGTTTTAAGAGAGTCCCACATGTGCACACCCATGCGTGACATGACCAAAGGCAGCACTGTAGGGAAATATTCAAATATTTTCCAGAATTAGAGTAGTCAACAATAAAAAAAGACTAAAATAAAGGTGACAGTGGCTGGGGAAGAGAACCACACAATCACAGAATCACAGAATGTCAGGGATTGGAAAGGGACCTGGAAAGCTCATCCAGTGCAATCCCCCCATGGAGCAGGAACACCCAGATGAGGTTACACAGGAAGGTGTCCAGGCGGGTTGGAATGTCTACAGAAAAGGAGACTCCACAACCTCCCTGGGCAGCCTGGGCCAGGCTCTGGCACCCTCACTGGGAAGAAGTTTCTTCTCAAATTTCAGTGGAACCTCTTGTGTTCTAGTTTGAACCCATTACCCCTTGTCCTGTAATTGGTTGTCACCAAGAAGAGCCTGGCTCCATCCTCCTGACACTCATTCTTTATATATTTATAAACATGAATGAGGTCACCCCTCAGTCTCCTCTTCTCCAAGCTCCAGAGCCCCAGCTCCCTCAGCCTTTCCTCACACGGGAGATGCTCCACTCCCTTCAGCATCTTGGTGGCTGCGCTGGACTCTCTCCAGCAGTTCCCTGTCCTGCTGGAACTGAGGGGCCACAACTGGACACAATATTCCAGGTGTGGTCTCCCCAGGGCAGAGTAGAGGGGCAGGAGAACCTCTCTGACCTACTGACCACCCCCTTCTAACCCACCCCAGGTACCATTGGCCTTCCTGGCCACAAGGGCCCAGTGCTGGCTCATGGCCATCCTGCTGTCCCCAGGACCCCCAGGTCTCTTTCCCCTACTCTGCTCTCTAATAGGCCATTCCCCAACTTATACTGGAACCTGGGGTTGTTCCTACCCAGATACAAGACTCCACACTTGCCCTTGTTCTATTTGATTAATTTTTTCCCCGCCTAGCTCTCCAGCCTGTCCAGGTCTCTGGATGGCAGCACAGCTTCCAGTGTTACCACTCCTCTCAGCTTGGTGTCATCAGCAAACTTGCTGACAGTCACTATATTCCCTTGTTCAAATCATTGATGAATATATTGAATGGATAAAGCGCCATTTAGGGCACCATATTTTAAAATAACTGCAAACTTCTTGGGGGATGTACAAAGAGGAACCACAAGCATGTTGAAGAGATGCAGGCAGTGTCCTATGAGAGAAGATTCTTTGTTTACTCTTAAGATAAAAAAATAGGAAAGGTAATTACACGTTAGTCAAGTACAGCATGAATAATGACAATCTCCAGAGGACCTTAAAACAACATCTCTTTTAGAGTAACTCCTGAAATGAGAAGAAGGAACAGGGTGTTTTCTTTAGGTGTCTTTTAGGCAATTCTATGACTCTTTAAAAAGAAGATAAAAAGGCAAATCTGAGACTGAAAGAAGCCTTAAACTATTTAATCTTGGTTTTTAAGTTCTACAGAAGTTAATCACCTCTCAATTCTAAGTTACATAAACCATTATTTCCTGTATAATTGTTACATAACTACAAATAGAAAAAAATAAATTATGTATGGCTACAAGAATTACCATGTTTTTCAGACAAATTACTGAATACCCTTAGCACAACTCATAAATATCTCTATCTACTAATGACCAAACTCATTGTTAGTATTATTTCTGCTATTCACTCATTACAGTCCGGTTTTGGGATATAAAAGGTGTCTGATAAAGTGAGAGTTTTCATCAGTTACATACTGCCAGCTAGCAAAGCAGAAAATAGTGAAAACGGCCATTTCTATTTCATACTGCTTAATATCCATCACTTTAATGGAAATGAGATAAAGTAGATAATGGTAATAAGAAAAGTATTAGTAGCACATACATATATTACATATTTCTCAGAGGTACCATTGTTGCACCATTTACATTGTTAATATTAAAATGTCTCGAGCAGCACAATGCAATGTAACCAATACTATAAATATTACCTTTAATATAAAAGAGTTGAATGAGCTTTTAACCTTGAATTCAGCACAATGTTGCAAATAACTTTCATACTTATATGACCTAGCTCATGTGAATAGCTAAGTACTTTTTTCCCTCAAATAAATCTTTCTCCAAAGTAAAACTTCCTTGGACTATTCTTAGCTGCAATATCTATCGCACATTAAGTGAACATAGACCTTTTCTGTACATCTTGTAAGTGTAACTCAGGGGCAGAAATATCAATTTAGATGAAGCCTTTGTATGTAATATTAAATACAAAGAAACACTTTAGGAAATATTCCATTTTAGAGTTATTTAATAAAAAACCCACAAATGTTCAGGAAGGGTACCCACATCTTTAAATAACCTGAGTCCAGGCAGAAATGTGATTAAAAGAAAAGAAGGAGAAGACAAAAGGAGGGAGTTCAAAATAAGCAGCACTTGGATCGTAGTAACACTGAGGTTGGAAGAACCCTCAAGAGGTCTCTAGTCCAACCAGCTGCTCAAAGAAGGGTCGGCTATGAGAGATCAGACCAATCTTCTTAGAGCTTCCTCCGGCTCATCCCATATATTTGTGCCTTGATGGGCTAAAGACTGAAGACAGGAATTAGAGAAGTAGAAATGCACATTTCATTCTGTGCAAAGGAGCCTGTGAGGGAGCACATCTTCACTTTGCTCATCCAAAGGCAACAGGGGAAGGAATAAGGTAAAAATGGGAAATCTGAGCACAAAACATTAGCGACAGGGTTAGGAGGAAGATGATCATTGGCTCCTATCTGCAGGGTGCTGCAATATGACTGTCAAGGGTTTTGATTGTGGGGTGACAATCAAACCCTGGCAGATGTGTTGTTAACTGCCTCTCCCTCCCTGCTCTCTCCTTTTTGACCCTCTCTCTCCCCTCTTCCCACTCAGGACAGGGGATCGGGAGGGAAAGAAGGACAGAGAGAAGAGAGCTGGAAAAATTAAAAATGTTTTACTAATGCTACTAATAAGAATAGAGAAAATAATACAAAATATACAAAACCAACCTTGAAAAGTCCCAGCAACTGCTGGGCCAGCACCCGAAGTCCTGGACTGGACTCTGCAGCCAACCGGAGCTGGATTCATTCTGTCACTACGCCTCAGTTCGCAGGGACGACTCACAAGGTCCTCTCCTAACATCAGCCATAAAGAAAAGGGACGAGATCCTTATGATCTCCCACTTTTCTACGAAGTATTCACGTGAATGGGTTGTTATACACAGTTGGTCAGTTTCTTGGTGACCTGGTTTCCCCCAATAAGTTAGCATTCCATTGCTATATTTATGCAAACATGTATCTGGTTCTCCAGGAAAATGCAGCTAATATGAAAGCTTTAGCTGACAGGCAAATTCACTAAAAGAGAAACTTGTTTTTTAACAAAAGCAGGACAATGAGCAAGGAAGAAATGGCAAGGCAGAGCTTGGGCAAGGGAGAAGTAGAAAAATCAGTGCAGGACAGAAGTGAACTCATTGCCAAAGACTACAAGCAGGAGATGGACATACAGAGAATGTGTTATTTTCTGAACCAGGCTGCTGGCATGACTATTTTATAAAAAGTTGTTTGGCATAGGATATTTGAAATTTTTATTTAATTAAATAACTATGGAGAAAAAACTCTTTTTTAGCATCATATACCTCAACTTAATGTAGATGATATTGAGTATATTAGCACCCTCAGATATACATGCCGGTAGTCGTGAAATTTGATTACGCAGAAAAAAAGCAAAGGAATCTTCGGTACAGATTTGTATGACTATCACTGCGAAGAACTGTATAACCATGAGGTTTAAATGTAAAAATTAGCTTAGAACTTAAGAGTTTGAAGCTCAACTTCTTACACTAGGGGCTATTGATAAGAATTTGTTGTAAGTCAGATGATCATCAGGTGCAAATGGTAAAGGAGGGAAGAGTTATTACTGTAAATAAGTATAATATAGCAGTATAATGTGCCTGCAAATAAGCCAAAAGCAATATTAGGAGTGTTGGGTGAGCAAAGATATGAAATATTAATGATATTGCATAAGGCAGTGGTGAGTTTTAATCTGGAACACTGTGCACTTCTCATCACTTCTGTTAAGAAAGAGGAATTTAAATGAACAAAGCAGAAAAGAAAGGGGTGAGGAGACTGTGCTAGGGTAGGATTGCTGAAAAAGGCTGGAAAAGCTGGAATTGTGTAGTTTTAGGAAAAGGAAGGCTGCAAAAGGACACTGTAGGGCTGCTCTGCTGAAAGATAACGTGAAACAAAACCGTACAGAGTAAGACTTCTTTAAGATGAAGGAGACTGCTGGCAGAAAATTAATGATGTATGAATTGGCTAGGAATAAATGCAATCCAGAAAATACGAAGTTACTGACAATAACAAGACTGGGGTTCTGAAAGAGCCCTTCAGGAAGTATTGGTGAAAAACTAACCCTTAACTTTAATGAGAATCGTCATGGATTCACAAGCAGGATTAAAGGACATGTTGCAGTAGTGGGGGTCTGGTCATAAGAAATGTAAGAGGCTTCTTTTTTGGCTTGTATTTATTATCTTAAAAATCCATATATATGCAAGTATCAATTGTTTATGAGTGTGGTGCTTTTGCTCTATATACTGAGATACAAACTCTTTTCTCCATGAAGAATAAAAAGTCCACTATTGGGAACACAGGTGCTGGTTTATTTTCATAAAATGCTATGATGGAGTGATACAGCAAGCAGGAAAAAAAATCAACTTCAGATCTCCCAAGAATGACATTAAAAAGTTAAGCAGCACTTAGTCTTCTTTAAGATGTCATTTCTGTTCAATGCAACTGTTAGACACTTAATGCAGATAGATGGGCTAAGCGGACTCGGCAAAGACAAAATTTCCTCCTTTACATCCACTCTAAAAGCTTTCAAAATCTCTCTGTCAGCAACAATTTGACTGCATATCTATTGCATTCCCCTACTATCGCGAAACTTAGAGTAAGGGAAGGAAAAACACATTTTGATAACTCTGACAGTAAAATGAAACACTGTCAATCTAATTGGCTGGAAAGCTGGGACCATACATTAACCTCACATTGCTCATTAAAGTTCTCATTCAATTAAAATAGCAGCTGGGATGTATTTGAGTGATGCCACCCTGTCCTGCTGCCAACAAGGTTATTTCTGGTGTTGACCTCATGACTCTGGGACTTGAAAGTCTTTCAGAGCATCCACATGGTTTATAATACAGATCAACTAACAAAATACAAACTGCTTACCTATAACCTCGACAGAAATGCTGTGCAGTGCCTATAGGTTGGAAATGAGTCAGACATTTTGCTGTTATTTTCAACATACGGTCTGAGATTTTATATAGTTCTTTACGCATAGGATTTATATAGAAAAAAACACTCTGCTTTGAAAATTAACCATTTGTAATAGGACTTACTTCACAGTCTTCTGGTATTTATCCTGTTGTTTTTCTTTCATAAATTAGAGAAGAAGAGGTACAAAGTTCATAATTTAGCTCGGAGTTCTCAAAAGAACACCACCACCAAAAAATCAGTTTTACGCACAACAATATATACTTATTAACACAGTAAAAGAAGAAAACGTGAATCATCTTCCATTTATATATTTAAGAACAATCAAACTGATTCCCCAAATGAGAGGAAACATTTCCCAAATGCCTATATTCTATGTATCAGTAAAATGATAATTCTCCTTACATACTCTCCATTTATCTCATAGTTTTCATGATGCCTCTAATAGGAATAATGTTGGATACTTGCAAAGAAAACCTGGTGGCTTTATTCTCATTTCACAATACTGCCTAAGTCAAAGCAAAAAATAAAATACATGCTAGACGTGCAGGGAACACTGGGAACAGCCCCATTAAAGTCAACAGTTATACATGAAAATACATAAAACTGGGTAAAGGAAGAATAACAAATGTCTTTAGATAATGTATGAGAATCACAGCATGAATCTTCAGCAGAGATACATCTACAAAGAGAAGTTTGGCAGGAGAACCAATTTTAACTCGCCATTTCAAGCTAAAGGTGGAAAGAATGAAAATTTCATAGCACCAGCTTTGTCTGAAGAAATCTTTTGTGCTCAAATAGGATGTTCTGAGCAATTCTAAAGCTCAAAATACGGAAATTAGCATCACAATCCACCGTATCTCTTGCTTTTATTTGTTAATGGAGGTTACTATTTAGCAGGACTGTCAATTTGTTACCTTCAGTGACCAGCACATTGCTCAAAAAAATAGGTTTTATTAGCCAAAGTATTTGCATTATTTTCAGAAGCTTTAAAAAGTGACATTATTTCATGGTTTAAAAAAGTTGCATTTTCAGCCCTGGACCAAACCAATTTGCAAAAAAAAAAAAAAAAGAAAAGAAAAAAAAAAGTTCTCTTTTGTCAAAACTTTATGACAAGTTCTATTTTAAAGAGTAGTTTTATGGAAATAATATAAAGTTGTGAACAATCAGGATCAGTAATAGCAGTGCCGATCTGAACTGCAAGTGTACTGATACAAGAGACATCAATGAGACTTCTAAAACAAGTTCCCTTCCACTTTCTCAGGAATACATGAGAGGCTGCATGGAATGTATTCAACAGAAAATCGCTGTACATGGCGTAGTTACCAGTCAGCTCTCACAAGCTCAGCGTATTCTCAATTTTATCTCCTTCAAGGAGGATGAGACTTCTCTAACCAAACAGACGTGTCTCCAAGACAAGCACGTGATGTCTGTATTAGAATGAGCAGTCTGAGATCTCTTCATAGTCAATAAGGAAAAATCTAAACTTTCAGGCTACAATACTTGTTTCTTTAAAGTGTCTCTAAGAGAAGTCCAGTTCTGGGCCCCTCAGTTCCAGAAGGACAGGGAACTGCTGGAGAGAGTCCAGTGCAGGGCAACAAAGATGCTGAAGGGAGTGGAGCATCTCCCATGTGAGGAAAGGCTGAGGGAGCTGGGGCTCTGGAGCTGGACAAGAGGAGACTGAGGGGTGACCTCATTAATGTTTACAAATACATAAAGGGTGAGGTGTCATGAGGATGGAGCCAGGCTCTTCTCAGTGACAATCAATGACAGGACAAGGGTCAATGGGGGTTCCACTTAAATTTGAGAAGAAACTTGTTCCTGGTGAGGGTGCCAGAGCCTGGCCCAGGCTGCCCAGGGAGATTGTGGAGTCTCCTTCTGTGGAGACGTTCCAACCGGCCTGGACACCTTCCTGCGTAACCTCACCTGGGTGTTCCTGCTCCGGCGGGGTATTGCACTGGATGAGCTTTCCAGGTCCCTTTCCAATCCCTGACATTCTGGGATTCTGTGAAGTCATGAGACAGTTTATCTCCTTAAGAAAACTCATCTTTTTCTTCGTTTACAGAGTGAGACTAAGGTGAGAATCATTGCAAGGGAGATGGATGTCATGCAGAATGGCTTGTAGAGGTGCACCTTCATGAATGCACGAGGAGTGTCTTTCTGTCCCATTTTTCTTGCCAAAGACAGTGTATAGAACTGACGAATGATTGTCCAGCACTGAGTAATTGTCCCACTCTGCTCTGGTACATCCTCTCCTGGAGCACTGTGTGCAGGGCTGGGGACATAGGATAAAAAGATATTAAGCTACGAGAGAGTGTCCAGAAGAGGTTACAAAGTAGGTGAAGGGTTTGGAGGGGAAGCTGTATGAGGAGCAGCTGAATTCACTTGGTTTGTTCAGCCTGGAGAAGAGGAGACTAAGAGGAGACCTCATTGCGGTTACAGCTTCATCACAAGGGAAGGAGAAGGGACAGTCACCGACCTCTTCTCTCTGGTGACTGATGACAGAACCCAGGGAATGGCAGAAGATGTGCCAGGGGAGGTTTAGGTTGGACATGAGGAAAAGGTTCGTCACACAGAGGGGCTGGACACTGGAACAGGCTCCCCAGGGAGATGTCACATCCCCAAGCCTGACAGTGTTCAAGAAGAGACTGGACAACGTCCTCAGACACATGGTGTGAACTGTGGGGTTGTCTTGTGCAGGGACAGGAGTTGGACTTGATGATCCTTGTGGGTCACTTCCAACTCAGGCCATTCTATGATTCTGTGATGAAAATTGCTCTTCTGTGATGCACTTGAGTCTCAATGTGTGGACAGCTTTGTGAGAAGGATATTCTTCACCAGTATTAGTGGAGAGTTTCAGACATTAGGGAGAAGATGAATTTTTTTTATGACCATGACAGAACCAATTTTAATTTTAATGGAAATATTTTTAGGTACCATTTTTTTTAGCCTCCAAATTCTAAGCTTCTGTCTCCTGAAGAAAACATTACAGGCACATTAAATATACATCTTAACATAACATGAGTCTTTCCTGTTTTGCTCCACATGTGTGATTTGACCTAATACTTGGATGTCTCTTTTTCATATATTTGTTTCCTAGGTCTTTCCCTTGGTGACTAGTAACTGCATTCATAATGGCTCTTCATTTGTTGTCAGGCAGTGCCACTGAAAAGCTGAAAATGTCAGACCCCATAAAACCAAAGTCTTAGAGCAATGAACATTATTTTGCTGGTGAAAAGCCAGTTTAGCAAAGGGACTGCATGCTGCACTGACTCCTGTCTCCATTGTTCGAATAACTACCCTATATACCAGCCCTGGTTTCTTCTTTCTCTTCCATCCACCTGCTCCATTTTCTTGCTTCACCAAATCAGTAGCATTGAATTAACCAGTAAAAGGGACTTTCTCCACTGGTAAATCACTGTTGCAGAGGATCAGTTACACCAGATTATCCCAGGAAACCTTAGCGGGAGTGTAACTCAGGATATAGGGACCCTATTCCCAGTTCTGCCATTTGCTGTTGAATGATGCTGTACAGGTCATACCACCTTTCTGTCCTTCAGTTTTCCATCTAAAATGAAGTTATTAATACTCAATCTTTTATAAAGTCATTTGAAGTCTGCAGCTGAAATGAGAATTTCTTTTCATCATTGACTCCTCAGACTTTCTAATTTATTTTTGTCCCACTCTTCATTCTACGTTTGCTTGTGGAGTATGAGGAAGTTAAAGAGATTTGATAGGAGTTATAGGAGTTATAGTGTTTCTCACTGAGATTTTAAAGTTTATACTCGATCTCCAAGATCCAGGAAACTCAAGGAGTGGTTCCATGGTGAACTCAACCGGTTTAACTTTAACAAATACATTCAAGCTTTATGGTGCAGCAGATGATCAACAAATAGTTTTTTTGCTTTTAAGTGAGATTTTTTTTTTTAATAATGCATATACTGAATCAATTAAATGCCATTTCTTGCTGCGTATTTCACACAGCTCTCACCTAGCAGTTGAAAATATTCAATAGATTTACCATGAACTTTATTGTCCCCAGCTGCACTTGGGTTTTACATCCTTTCGCACCTAATCCTCACCATCTGCACATTCAAGATTAGACAGGATCCCTCGTGGACCTTGCAGCGTACGAGCCTCCAGCTCAGTGATTCTGAAAAGCATCTCTCATCACTCAAACCACATCCCATACACCTGCAATTACTTCATAGCATTAAAGACTCAGTTGACTCAGAGAAATACATTAGTATTACTTTGCAATTGTTCAGTACCTGGGAGAATTATACTTCTAAATTGCTCATAAGTTGTTAGCATATAGATGCTAGAGGTTTTCAGGTATTTTAAAAATTTATAACTAAAGTTTAGTGTCTGTTTATCATCGTATTAACACAAGGTCTGCCTTCTTCTTTGACTAGATTTAGAATTTAAAATAGAAGCTTGATTATTTAAAATGATCTGAGTACAAAGTGACTAGGAATACCTTTTAAAGGTCAGTTCTAAAATGATCATTAGGGTTTTGACGTTTTAGATCATTTGCAATTATTTGAAATCTTAGTCCTAGAGCTATTTGCACAGAAAACAGGCAATACAGTTAGTCAACTCTAAATACTTATGACGGTAGCCAACAATATAATTCACCTTTCCCATTGTTCAAAGATACTTCTACGGATTTCATTAATATCCCAAAGTTAGCAGCGATATTCTTGGCTACAATGTCTTTGAAGTCATTATTATCTCTGGCTGCAAAATCAAACAATAAGCTGATGTATTGGGTAGTTCATTAAATGCTGACTCCTTTGTTGCTTTGTTTTTTCTTTTTTGTTTGTTTGTTGGTTTGTTTTGTTTGTGTTGGTTTGGTTTTTGTTCTTGGTTGGTTGGTTGTTTTAAAGTTATTTTTCTAAGGAACATATTCTATAGTCCTTTTTCATGTGAGAATTCAAGTCTGAAGGATGCCATCCAGCATTACTGCCTATGTGATCTATATGGCAGATGGATTATCCAGCTACTTTTCTATGTAGCAATTTAAGAAACAGAAACCTAGAGTTACCAAATCACTGTGTTTGTTTTTCTCATTGAACGTGCATCATTCATCTGAAGAGTGCAGGAAGTGATGGTGATACAGCTCCAAACCAAGGGAGTGATGTACATTTAGATTACCAGCACAGAGCTGCTGTAACAGAACATGGCAGCATCCTTTTAACTCCACAGAATCAGTAGATCCCCTAAATTCATGGCAAGATCCACATCCCAGATGCTTTGGGCTTTGGGGATGGTTTTACACTCCGGTCTGCAACACAGGACCAAATTCATTCAGGTGGTGACATGAAGCTGGGGCAGAAAGTGCTCAAAGCTCATCCTGATGCACAAGTCATGCAGAGCTGTATGTGGATCTAAGGGCTGGAAACACTCCCGCATCCTTCTGTTCAGATATATCTTTAAGTCTTCTGTATTTTTTTCTGTCATTTATTATCGCTTCCCTAGAGTCCTGTGTGCATCTTGAATGGGGAGTTAAAATGCAGGATGGATCTTAAGAACAAGCTACTATTAGAATAAGAAGTTTTAAATAGCCTACAGGAGTTGGTCTTTAACACAATGTAAAACCAGCAATAGTTTTGATTTAATGTAACAATTATCTTCCTCTTTAAAAATTCTGGCTTTCAGAGAAATTTTAATCTATGAGAAATATGAAATTTCTCCCACTGTACTTTTCTTGTTATTTTCAAAATAATGAATAGTTTTAAAGCAAAGAGAAAGGAAAGTTGTAATTTCTGATCTGGGAAAAAAAAAAAAGAAACAACACCTCTATTTTCTGAAAAGCAATGAGCACGGTTATCTTCTTTTGAACTACAAGAATCATAGGTATTAATGATGGCATTTCTATTACCTTCATAACCCTTTCTCCCAGCTGAGTGAAACAGGTTTTACTCAATGAACCTCAACCATTTGAACAGCATAGAGCAGCACCACTGCAACAGCATCATACAGCACATCTAAACTGTGCAAATACATATATTTTAGCTAGCTGCATAGGATAATAGGTTAACTATATTTGGAAGCCTCATTTTCAAATTATTAAAAAAAAAATACACAAAAAATACCCGCCAAAAAACAAAACACCAAAAAACCCCGTAGTCTTTAGAAAGAATATTTGAAAAGAGTCAGTGAACCCATATAGCTTGGGGAAATGCAATCTAAGGTCCCCAATAACATATTGTGTAATTCCATTTTCCTTAGCTCAGGGATTTTTCCACCTCTTTCCTCGTTTTAAAAAACAATTGTCTCATTCATCAGTTTCTTGAATATAAAAGAGGAACGTGAAATATGGATGTCAACCCCCCGCCATGTACTAGAGAGAGTTATTCTGTCTCAGAGGAAACCATAAAAAAGCAATGAGCATTGGCACGGAATTCCTGGTTCATAGATCTGAAACATAATAGGAATTGTTGCAAAAAATCAGCATCTTATTGTTCTTTGACCTATACAAAATGGGTCCATTTATGATCTTTTCCAAAGTCAATGTGCATCTGTTCAGTACTCTCACTACAACATTCAAGCCCAGGTATCTGAAGCTGTGTCGCACCAACGCACATCCCAACTGAGCAAAACTTTGGGTCAAAATTAGTCCTAAATTTCCACAAGCCAAGTTAGAAACAGGTTCATGAAATGTATCTGTAATCAGGAAGACACTGTTTTCACATGAGCATCAGTCTGTTGAGTGCCAAGGAACTGTTCTTGAGACAGCAAGAAAAAATACCGTGGCATAACTGTTTCGTCAGGAGCTTTCAAAGGACTTTAGAGAGATGGGGAAGACACCTGGAAATAGGATCAGAAAGGAGAAAGAAGGAAGGTTGGATGGCAAAACTGAGTGGTACCATGGAGGGTTTGCTAAAAGAGGTGAAGATCTGCAGCTGATGTGAAGTGAAAGAGATGGGCTTCCTGCTGGGCTGACAGCATATGATAGCATAATTAAATATTTACCATAATGAGGAGTCACAAGGGAGTGTCCATATGCAAAACTCCTATTTCCTTATGACCGCTTGGCCTTGCAACCCTAATAGCTCTCTTCCAAACAACAAGGAGGGTGGGGGTGTATATTAAATGTAATTATACATGCACAAACTGCACAACACATGCCAGTTTTCATATGGGGATATTAACATTCCTTACAAATTAATCAAGCTTAACAAGACACCCATAATTAGACTGCTGAGGTTTATTATTTCTGTTGTACCATAGGGAAATAGACCCAGTGAGATTAAGTGCCTTATCTAAGTAAATAAATCTCTAAATTATGGTGAGAACGCAGTCCAAAGGCCTTGATTCCAACCAAAATGCCTATTTAAACTTTGAAAGCTCTGTGTATGGGCACACAACAAATCTGCCTCCTTTTGGTTTTGTGTGTATCCTTTTCCAGCTGCAAAATTACTTCTACAATCAGATATGAACAGTAAGAGTTGTGTATGTGTGGCAGAATGCAAACCCCCCTTCTCTCCCCCTCCCTCCTTCAGTACGGAAGGAGCAGGCACATCTCCCCCTCTCTCTGCTATTTGAGGCTAACAGCTTCTTTTGTTTGGCCCCAGAGCCCCCTGGCCAGGGCCATTAGGAGAAGGGAGTGCCGAGGTGCCACTGAGCTGCTGGGCACCTGCGGCCAGTGTGGGGGATGTTTGGAGGCTTCAGGGGCACCCACAGCCAGTGTGGGGGTGCAGAGAAGCTTCTGGAATGCCTACAGTCAGATCTGATCAGCCAGTATAAAAACGGGATTCTCGTCGAGACTCTGCCCATTGTCGCGGGTCTCTCAGAGCACGAGCAAGATGCTGCCCCTGAGAGCCCCCCCGGGATGGAGACTCCGCTTGCTGTGCCACCACGGGTGTGAGTAAAACTCCTCACAGGATTGCGAGTATATTTATACCTTTCGTGCACAAGCACGTGTACTTTCCGTGCACATTTGCAAGTGTAACTTCCCGTGGTCAATATGAGCGTGTGTATAAATTATTTCCTTGCACAATCGCGAGTGTATTTTCCTCCCGTGCTTCCACATAAGCACGTGTAATATTCCCTGCACATTTGCACGTGTAAGTAAATTAACCCTCGCAGGATTGCGAGTGTATTGTAAATTTACCCTCGCAGGATTGCGAGTGTACACTTCCCGTACTCACTACGAGTACGTGTATCTCTTTAAAAATAATCCCGCACCGTGTTCAGGCAAGTGTGTATTCATCTCAGAATCAGGGCCAGCTCCGGCATTGTTTTGAGTGAAGCCAGGTGCATGCACACTGTGGACCGCCTGTTGTATTAGTTGCTGTCCCTTAATAATTTTCCTCAACTGATATCCGAACTTTTATTTAAGTCACTTTTGGAGTGCTAAAACCCTGTTTCTCACCAGTTTAATAAAAGTTGTTTTGGACCCTGTTGTCCCTTAAACTAACCTCGGGGTACCTCCGTGACAGAATGTTTTCCTTAAAAAATTCAATCAATCCAACACCTTTCTGAACTTCCTCTCATGCTCTCATGCTCTTAATTTGTGTTTGCTTTCAGCTGACTTTCAACAACACATAATCCATTTACATTCATCTCTGAGAGATGTGGGAACAGTGCCTTTACTAAACTGCTGCTCTAATTAACTGAAATGTTTTTTTGCAGATTGACAAATACATTAGATAAATTACAGTTTCTTCCATCTAGCTGTCTGATCAATTTAGACAGGAGCACATACACCTACTGAGGCACCCGATGGTTATTTTTTAACCTTCAGATATAAAGGACTTGGCAAAAAGCAATGAGATTACAGGGAATGTTTGTTCATTTAGATCACAAATTAACACTAATTAAAGTACTGAAACGTGAGCTGGAAGGGATCATCAGTTTTATAGGTGATTCTAACAACCACAGATTAATATATGAGGAGATATATAGATATAGAGAGATAGAGATAGAGATAGATAGCGATAGGGATAGAGACAGAGATATAGAGATAGTGATAGAGATATATAGATAGAGATATATATAGATAGAGATATATAGATAGAGATATAGATAGAAATATAGATAGAGATAGATTAGAGATAGATGTAGAGATAGATGTAGATGTAGGTATATTTAAAAAGCTATAAGTAACACGAGTTGCAAGAGCACAGAGGAACTGAAAGACAATTAGTCTAATCCAAAGTGGTAGTTTCGATATTCCTAATGAAAAGAAGCCACATAATACACAGTCAAATTCACTAGTAAAAATAATGACCTACTGACCTCAAATCACATTCTCTTATTCTCTGTTTAATTGCAGGATCACTGAAGAACTGTCATTTCAGATTATTTGCATCTAGCTCCAAATAAAATGTCTAGATATGGGTGAGCCCTAACTGGTCCTTGTGATGAAGACCACCATAGTTGACCACATGTCAACTTACCTCTGTATACTATTCAAGAACTTAAAGTAAAACGAGACACTTGTCTCTTTAGACTTTAAATCCTTCATTATCGATCCTTGGAACATTAATGTGTTTCATGGTGTGTTTGTTCCATAAAAATAGTAACGGGTTTGTGTTAAAGCGCCACTTTGTAAAGTAACAACAAAACTCAAAACAAAGCCAGACAAGCTTCAGTGGGCAATTGGGTTCTGCTGACATGTTTGGAAAAGGTCAAGACAGTCAAATTTCACTTTAGAAAAGCCAAAGTGATACTTCTGCAGCCTCATAACACCAACATATTTGTCTGTGTCCTGTGTACTCTTCAGAGGGTACAGAAATGTCCTCTGCTTTTTGGGAAGCTCTTGTGTTGTCTTAAAGCTATGATTTGATCGAGTTCTACTGGTTTTCTCACCCCCACCTCTACAATCTTCCCAGTGCACAAACCTGTCCTGGCCTTTCATGTTGCTTCTTTAGATTCTTCTGCCTTCTGCCAGGTAGGTGATGGCTCAGTGGCTCTTTGCCCTGTATTGGTATTTCTTGCACAGACACCCAATATGATAAAATGTGGAAGTAATGCCTGTATCAACCATTCCAGAAAGAGAAACTTGAATTTCTACACTCAAACAGCTACATAGCAAACATTGTGTTTTCCATTCAGAATAACTAGCCTTAGATTTTCCTCCATAACCACTCCGATGCTTTCCTCTTGTCAATCTGTCTTCCATTGAGACTTACTGTTCTGTCTCACAACAACCCTCCTGGAGATGCAAACACAAGGAACTTCAAGAACAAGCTGTATGAGCAGTACCAGAAAAAAAAACAACCTAGTTTTGATAAAGAGGAAGTACAGCATCACCTTGTCAACCACAACAGATAATGAGTTTGGAATCAGCCTCCAGGCTACTAGAACCAAAAAAGATGAAAGCTGGCCAAGCACTGGTTAGTTATCACAGAGTGTTCAAAATCTGACAATCACATAGGACCCTTTTGACAGCTGATACCTTTTCCCGCTCCTAAAAACAACAGATAAAAAGAAGATATTAAGGAAGAAGGACTTTGTTTAGTCAGTTCTCCAAGCTGCAAGTTGACGAGGATTGCTTGGGTATCCTCTGGTTTCTCTAGAGAGCCCCTCAGAAAGGCTCCAAAATCATCTGCAGACATCGAGAGTTATCAACCACTTGAGCTACCTGCTCCTCTAACCTCCGTCCTGGTTTTGTTAAAAACAAGTTTCTCTTTTAGTGAATTTGTCTGTCAGCTAAAGCTTCATATTAGCTGCATTTTCCTGGAGAACCAGACACATGTTTTGGTAAAAATAGCAATGGAATGCGAGGTTATTGGTAAGGACAGATTCACATCTCGCGAGAGGGGCAACAAGAAACAGGTGACCAAGAAACTGACCAACAGAGTATAACATCCCATTCAAGTGAATACTTCATATAAAAGTGAGAGATCACAAGGATCTCGTCCGTTTTCCTTATGGCCGACATTAGGAGAGGACCTTGCGAGACGTTCCTGAGAACTGAGGCCTAGTGACAGACTGAATCCAGCTCCGGTTGGCTGCAGAGTCCATTCCAGGACTTCGGGTGCCAGCTCTCCAGTTGCTGGGACTTTCAAGATTGGTTTTGTATGTTTTGCATTATTTTCTCTATTCTTATCAGTAGCATTAGTACAACATTTTAAATTTTTCCAACTCTCTTCTCTCTGTCCTTCTTTCCCTCCCGATCTCCTGTCCTTAGTGGGAAGGGGGAGAGGGAGAGAGGATTAACAACACATCTGCCACGGTTTTATTGTCACCCCGCAATCTAAACCCTTGACACCATTTGCTCAATTTCTGGCCACAGAAGAGGGAAGCGGGCAAAATAACAGGAAAAATATGAGAATAAACAATTACTGAATGTTGAACCTATCAAATTCAGACAAGAAATAGGTATTTTTTTTTTTTAAACAATGAGAATAATTAATCATTAGAAAAGCCTGCTAATGATTATGCTCGATTCTTCATAATGGGCTGCTTAAAAATGAATATAGGATTTATTTCTGGAAGATACGCTCTATTCTGAATGGGAATTTAATGAGGGAAATTCTTTGCTCTGTGTTATGCAGAGGTCAAAAGAGATGATCAAAATGATCTCTCCCTGATTCACCACCTGTAAATCTGTGTCTGTCTTTTGCTACGAATTGTATTTAGGAGCTTCTGAAGGAGGATGAGAATGAAAGATAATTCACTGAGGTAGAATGAATTAAAATCTTGAGGAATTTTGCTTGTGCTGCACTGGAGTCTATACCAATGACAGCAAAGTAACCTTTATTTATTTTTGTTAAAGAAACCTATTGTGCAAAGGCTATGATGTGTTTACTACTATTCAGTGTCAATTACAGTAAAAACAGCCTTAATTTCGGGAAAAAATCAAATTGTTCATAAATCTTTAACTGAAATAATGAAAGGTAAAGTTCTCTTTAACTTGATGTGATATTCAATGGTACACTAAATAATAGCGTTATAAGACATACAGAAAGATATAAACATAGAGGAACCTAATTATATATCTATATATGGTGACCTATCTGATAATTACAAGATGTACAATATCTTAATGACACACGTTGAACTTGCACACAAGCTAATACAGATTCTAACTTGTGCCGCATGCATACTCTCAAAAATACACAAAAATGCATTTCTTTTTGAAGTTAAATGTAAATATTTCTTCTTACAAGTAATGGTGCTGGTATTGTCTTGAAGCTTTTTTTCCCACCTATTGTATCTGGGGTACGACCGTTTTTCAGGGTTGCTTTCATTCGTGCAGTTTTTAGCGCTGTTTTCTGGTACGTAGGGAGATTATATTACGCTTAGCTCTCTCAGATATTTTTTCATAGATTTATACAGTCTTATTATGGAAAAGCAGGAACCAACAGTATCTTTTCTGCTTGTTAATAAGCTTAGTTCTGAGCAATATTCTGTGTATTGTTTTTTTTCCCCCATACTTGAAACAAAAAGCTACCAGAGCTTATGGTTTACGAACAATGTACGTGGCATTCTTCTCACCTGTTCCCCTTCCTTTTATTCTCCTTCCTCACTTCCCTTTTTCTAACTTACTTTATTTAATTGAAACATTTACATTTCTTCTATCTATCCACCCTCTTTTCCTTCTCCCTGTTTCCTTTTCTCTAGCAAACCCTTTTCACCCAGCAGGCAGGTCACAACTTCTTACTCACTTTATCAAAAACATGCAGAGAATGAGGAAAAAGAATAGGTAAGAGAAAGAAAATAACTACACTTTAGAAAATAAATTAAAGTACAATATTTTTTAAGCTGAATAATGATACTTGAGCCAAGAACGAAAGCACAATGAGCTCACAGAACTGAAGATCCTCCTTTGGAAGAATTAATGTTGGAAACAAATGAATTTCCAAAACAAATAAACAAAATACCCCACAAGATGAATCTTGTAGTATGGACTAAAATAGTGAATGAAAACAGAATGCGAAGGGAGGATTTAAATGCTGTCAGGTTTACAAAGCAACCTTTCATTTAATGACCTAGAGCTCTGACACTCACTGTCTGAAAATTCAACTTTTGTTGGCATTTCCTTCTTGCTCTCCTGGTTTAGTTTAGCCATGAATCACCTGTTTTGCTGCTTCTGAGTGCAAGATGCCGTTGACAATTTGACATTCCGCCCGCTGTGCACTAACCACATCCCAGCTCTTGCTCCTGCTAGTTGCAAAGGGGAATAGGGATCTCTCAGATAAACATATTTATTATGGTATCAAAACGCATGGTTACACTTGGTTGTTGGCAGTACCTATCTAGCAATAAAAATCTTAGGAATAAGCAACTCTGGTATAGAGCATGAAAATTTGGGATGGACAATTCATATCTCTTAAAATACAGAATTGTCTCCCTGTGGATTCATATTCATTGTACACTAAATGCTCATGTTGAAAAGGACAGCAATATAGTTTAATGCTAAAGCACAGAGTGATGAAGAGTGATGATAACATAAACACGTGATCAAATTATAACTGTAAATATGAATGGTAAAAGAAATTGTATTGATGCCAGTTAGTCTTCAGGTCTTCCATCAAAACTTTGTTGTCATGAAGACCAGATCTACAAAGTAATTTCAGTATATCTAATTTACTCATCTAACTCTACTTGCTTGAGTTTTTAAGTAACTTTGTGGACATGTGTCCCAATTCCTGTATTGTGAGCTACTTAAATAAATTCACATTAAACCTTTGCCTCACTTTCCCTGGTCTACCTGACTGCGGCAACAACTCACAGCTCATTTCCACTGCACAGCTATGTTCACCCTCCAGTTATCGCTAATGACCACCTTACTTTATAGAAGATCAAAGGTGGTGAAGGTACTTGAAATAAATCTACCTGAAGGTGTAAAAAGCTGGTTGAAAGATACTGAGAAGCAGATAGAAAAATAAAAACTTGAGTTTGTTTTTTTCTGCCTTGGGGTGGGGGGGCGGGAAGTGAAGACAATAAAGAGAATATTAAAATTCTCTTGCTCATGAAAATAGGGGAAATATGCATGTGAAATATGGAGACAACAGTGGCTGGATTTGCCTTCTTATATTTACAAATAATTCAGCGGTTGGGGGACATTTGGGTGGGATTTTGCCCTCCCTTCACAACCTCTAGTTAAAAGACAAACAAAAAGCAAGCATTCATCAATAAATATATGAAAAATGTAGTAGTTACCAGATTGAGTGTGCTAAATATCTTTACTATTTAAATGCTAAAGCATAGAATAGAGATATTTTGCATCCTGGGGTGGATTAGAAGGGCAGTGGTCAGTAGGTCAGAGAGGTTCTCCTGCCCCTCTACTCTGCCCTGGGGAGACCACACCTGGAATATTGTGTCCAGTTGTGGCCCCTCAGTTCCAGCAGGACAGGGAACTGCTGGAGAGAGTCCAGCGCAGCCACCAAGATGCTGAAGGGAGTGGAGCATCTCCCGTGTGAGGAAAGGCTGAGGGAGCTGGGGCTCTGGAGCTGGAGAAGAGGACACTGAGGGGTGACCTCATTAATGTTTACAGATATATAAAGGGTGAGTGTCAGGAGGATGGAGCCAGGCTCTTCTCAGTGACAGCCAATTACAGCACAAGGGTCAATGGGTACAAACTGGAACACAAGAGGTTCCACTTAAATTTGAGAAGAAACTTGTTCCTGGTGAGGGTGGCAGAGCCTGGCCCAGGCTGCCCAGGGAGGTTGTGGAGTCTCCTTCTCTGCAGACATTCCAACCCGCCTGGACACCTTCCTGTGTAACCTCATCTGGGTGTTCCTGCTCTGGCAGGGGGATTGGACTGGATGAGCTCTTGAGGTCCCTTCCAATCCCTGACATTCTGGGATTCTGTGATTCTGTTTTTACATTCCCCTATACACATTGTATCCACATACAGCTATTTTTTTTGGAGAGGGGTTATACTTCTGAATTCTAATTCCCATCCTAACAAACAGTTGTGTTCTTTTTTCCCAGTGTTAAAGTGCAGACACATTACACTCACATCCATCACTTCACAAGCTGATTCAGCAAGCATCGCGCCATTTAAAAACAACTAAAATCGTGACCTAGGAGAGAAGTCTGACTAAAAAAACAAATGCCACAGTATAGCGGGCACCAGCTGAAGCAAACTAATCCACCACATCCCTTTATACTATTAATAAAACCATCCTTGGGCAATATAATCTTTCTTTCAGATTTTGACAATAATAAGTTTTCTTTAAGATACGATGGAGAAAAAGAATCATTTTTGCCCATCTTTCAAAAATATTTTCAGTTTCTTTAGTCAGCTGTGATGATGCCACCGCATGTGACACCACTGTTATGATTTTGAAGGGAACTGGAAACATTTTCATAGTGTGGAGAAAAAGACTAAGCTTATTGCATGCAAAGAAAATAGACCTCCAGTTAATAAGCAAAACAGCTACTTATTTACACAGGTAGGAAAGTAGGGGTCAAGGATGGCGAAGTCATAAGGGAGGTCAAAAAACAACGCAAACACAATAAGTCTGTGTGAGTTCAATCATCGCTATTTCAAGTCCTACACAACGGTAAATGACCGGCATCTCCCAGCGCTAAAGGGACATAACAGCTGCTTGCTCTACAGAAAGCTGGAAAGAAGACCTATCAGAAGACACTAGGACACATTTCACATTTAGGACAAGAGGAGAGTGTCCCAAGTTGTGCCAGGGAAGGTTCAGATTGGATATTAGAAAAACACTCTTCATGGAAAGGGTTGTAAAGCATTGGAACAGGCTGCCCAGAGCAGTGGTGGAGTCGCCTTCTCTGGAGGGTTTTAAAAGACATATAGATGAGGTTCCTAGGGACATGGTTTAGTGCTAGAGTTGGGTTATGGTTGGACTCAATGACCTTAAGGATCTCTTCCAACTGAAGTGATCCTATGGTTCTATGTTGGACCTTGCAACCTGATGTTACAGTTGGCTGACAACACCCCAAGGACTGCAGAAGACTGCAGACGCTTGGTCATGCACAGGGGGCTTTGCCAATCTACACTGTCTGTAGGCATATGCCTGATGAAAGCAAATTAAAAGCTGATATCGACGTGAAATAAGAACCCCTGTAATTACTGATTAAAGAAGAGGACCCTGCCTTGGCACACACTCCTCCTACTCAATCCCTGATGCTCTCTTTCCCATTTATGTGGTCACAGGGCTCAGCAGAAAGACCTTCAAATGACAAAGCTTGGAAGAAGAGATCTACCTACTAAATAAAGAACATGGCAGTTTCTTTCATTCATTTAAACCAATTAAAATACAGATTATTATTTACTTATGGTCTATTATCTCAAAAGTAGAAAGAAACATGTGCATAAGTGCTTTAGCTACAGCTCTTTCTTCCATCGCTTGTTGTGGTTTGACTTAGTTAAGAAATTCGCGTGAAACTTGAAGAGAACACATGATACATATGTACAGATACTATTTTTATTTTTAACCCATTCCTGCTGTTGTTTAGTGAAAAGATGCATCTAACAAAATGCAGTAATACAGTAGACAATTAAAACTCTACTACTAAGAGGAAAAAGTGTATAAATGATCCAGAATGCAGAATATGGTAGCAGTGATATTTTTAATTGCTGTTTGTATTGTGATACGTGCTTCAGGCTACACCAAAAACAAAGGGCACATCCCTACCTGCTGCTCATTAAGCCAAATTTCTTACATACAATAATCTATTAAGATAATAATGAATATTGTATAAAAGTAATTTAAGAAAAACAAAAGAGATACGCACTACAGTCAAGACCTTTTCTGTAGTACATGAAATCTCATTTCTGCTTCATGGTGTATTCACAATTTTTTCTTCCACAATGCACTTTACAAGAACATTAAAGGATTTATCCTGATTTCACTCTCTCTCCACACTAAGATAGAAAACTCAGAGCACGTGCTGTGGCTCATTTTCTTCTTACAAAACAAATTTCTGGCAACTTCAGCAAGAATATAGATTCTTGCAGCATGCTGTTAACCTCTTGGGCAAAACAGTATTTCTAAGTATAACTCCATGAATTCGGAGACCAAAAATTGGCAGTATAATTTTGTGTTGGCTTTGAAATACACAAAAATATTTTACTGGGCCGACATAGCTTTCGGCGCTGACTCTGAAGTAGTCGGTAATGCAGAAAGAAGAGACAAGGCTGGAATTAATTTACTCTAGCGCTATATATAGGTTTCAGCCCTCAACATGCAATTCAATTTCTTTCAATTCACACATATAATTATATTTCATTTTTGTCACACAGACTCTGCAGGTAGGGATTTGTTGGTGGATGCTTTTGTCCTTTTCCTTCACATGTCTCTTGGCTCACGGGGAGACAGAGGTCATTATGAGAGAGAGCAATATCACTTTTCCGCCCCCCCCCCCCCCCCAAACAAACCTTTATCACATAAAAATATAACACAGCTTTTGTTTATAAGCCTTAACATGTGGCAGCATGAGATACTGTTACAAGCTAAACATTCAATATGTCTTGCAGCATATAAAGAAGCCAAGCTAAAATCTTCAGCTTTCAGGTACTATTTTAGAAATGCACATTTTTATATCAGAGAGCTTTACCTCCTGTTGGCATTCATAGAATGGTTTGGGTTGAAGAGACATTCCCAGCTCCCCCAGTGCCCCCCCTGCCATGAGCAGGGACATCTTCACCAGCTCAGGTTGCTCAGAGCCCCGTCCAGCCTGGCCTGGGATGTCTCAGGGATGGTTCATCCACCACCTCTCTGCCCAACCTGGGCCAGGCTCTCACCACCCTCAGGAACAACAATTTCTTCCTCATGACCAGCCTTAATCTCCCTCCTTTAGTTTAAAACCATCACCCCTTGTCCTATCACAACAGGCCCTGCTCAAAAGTCTGTCCCCATTTTTCTTATGGGCCCCTTTTAAGTCCAGAAAGGCCACACTAAGGTCTCCCCAGAGCTTCTCTTCTCCAGCTGAACACCCCAACTCTCTCAGCCTGTCCTCCCAGCAGAGCTGTTCCAGCCTCGGCTCATTTCTGTGGCTCCTCTGGCCCCTCTCCAGCAGGTCCATGTGTGTCCTGTGCTGAGGACCCAGAGCTGGACCAGCACTGCAGGGGGAGGAATTATAACATCCCAGTTCAGCCCTTGAACGAAACCAGAAAGACAAACATATTTTTATATTTCCCTAGTGTGTTTTCTCAGTGGTGTCATCATCTCATGGCATTTGGTCTGACAGTGTTGCCTGGTGGCAACTGCACAGAGAACAGTGTGACTCCCCAGAAACACAAATCTCACCACATGTAGGAAAATATTCCCATCTGGAGTAGGTCAAGGAGATGCAAAGACATTCTCACACAAAGCAAATCAATTCCCAAAATCACTGCAACATAGAACTGAAGCTCCTTGACAGTGGTTGGATGACTCCACATCTCTGCAGAGGCTCTTTGCTGTACTTCTGTTTCTGACGGCACTAATAATTTAACCTGTGCTAATAGGTGATTGTCAATTGATTTTACAGTTTTCATGCAGGAATGAAGTTATGGCTACTCTAAGATTGTTCCTCAAAGGCAAAATCCTAAATATAATTAGAGCAACACAGTATACAAGTCCATGGTGTCTAGACTACTCTTAAAGACACGTAATTCAAAAATATCTCTTCCCTTTCCCTTGTAAAAGCAAGTAATTAAAAAATAAATAAATAAATCAGAAGTCAGCTATGAGAATCAGGGAAGGGGTTAATCACTCAAAGTTAAAGACAAGAGAAATTATTGTGAGACAAGATATCAGGAATCAGTAGTTTTCACTGACTTCATCAAATCATGCATTTTTATCATTTATTTAGTTCGAACTCAACATCTGACGCATGGTTGCCTTCGATTCAAGACATTCAGAGTGACAAGCAAAAAGTTTACTGTTAAAGATTAATCATGTTCTTCTGTTCCCACTCTCCTTCTGCTCTTAGTTTCAGGATGCACTCAACTGTAGCTTTATTATCACATTATGAAAAGAAAAAATCTGCTTTAGATTCCATGTGTTTGTAATTTATTCTTCCACATTTCTTCCTCAACAGACCCAAGTATACATTGTGCATGTAACAAAAATTCATTTCATTCATTATTTTTGTACTCGACTAATAGTAACTACTTTCCCAAAGTCCTTCTGTCTATCTGTGCTTCTCAAATGTGCAATTTATCTTTCTCTTCTTGGTTCTTCTCACCTTTACAATGTCTTTAAGGTCATTATCTCTCAATTCAGTGTCGTTTGGCAAAATACTTACTCCTGCCTTCTTGGTTTGGCACAGCAAGCATTGCTGCATGGCTCCAGTCCTCACCATGCTGTAAGAAAATGCACGTGCTGTGCACCCTGCTTGAGCATCCACAGGTTCTAATACCCAGCTACGCCCTTTTTCTCTTTAACATACATTATTTTCTCTTTTATTCATGTGAAGCTTCATTCTGTGTAAAGCCTCCTGTATCAGGAGCAGAGCATCTACCATTTCAAAACTGGCTGTGTTTATTAAATCACATTCATTAATTTTCTGTAAAAAAAACAGGAAATAAATCTCACTTTTTCTTCTCAAAATATCTCATACACTTTTTACCCTAAGCTTAACAAAGCCGTATTTCCATGGTAAGTAGCAATACTTCCCACATGATTCCCATCAATGTCTACAGAACTCTAGCTTTTATTTTAAACGATATTAAAAAGAGGTTCTGTCATTTACAGTTGCAAAGATAACTGTTCAAACATGAAAGCAGGAATATCAATGCCATAGCTGCCTCCTAAGCCTGACAGCTGCAGTGCTTCTGCTGCTGCTGAGAATGAGATGCCAAGCAGCCAGTGTCATTTGAAAAAGAAAAAATAATGCTATATATAATTAAAAACAAACCACAAAAGCAACTTCTCTCCCTTTCTCATGCTGCCTCCTCCCCATTTGCTGTTGCTCATAACGAACTTGCAAAAAAAACCCCTAAAAACGTCCTTTCTTTGCCGCTTGTCTAATATGCCGGAGTCTGATGATGAAAAGAGACAATTAGAAAGAACTGGACTTGCAAAGCATTTTTTTTTCTAAAGAAAAGCACAAAGAAAAAGCGAGAGATGGGATCAGAGGGGAGGGAGGGGAAGGACGGTGCATCACCCTGTACCTTGTGATGGCTGTGACACCAAATGATATTGTAGATCTCTCTTTGACAGAGAACGTTAACTCATCTGAATTCAAGGCTTCAATTCTAAAGCACTTATTTCCAATTATTTTTTTTAAAGCCCAAACCTCTCAGCATAGAGGGAATCAAATACATGGGCTATATTGCTGCTGATGAGTTTTACCTGATTTAATTACTTCCGAGAAGACAGATAAATACATTAGTGAACTGAGAGTGTCAAACCAGTGTGACATGGTAAAAATACCACATAACACATCAGCAAAATCCTGACAGTCAAAAGGTCAATGCAATAATGGGATGAAACATTTAAAAGTAATCACTTTTTATTGCAATTATTTGCAAATGTGTAGATGAGCAAAATAAATGATCGTAGCAGTTTCTTTTCAATGAACTAAATACTGGACATCACATCATCAGTAATTAGAAAATTCAGCTGTATATAAAATGAATAAAGTGAATGTAATAGCATAAAATATAGTACCTCTTTAGAGAATGAAGAAACTTTATTTCTTGCTAAAGGAATAGGCAACAGCAGAATTAAAAGTGGGTAAACCTCAGCTACACAATTACATTAGCAATTACAGCAGCCCAACAGAGTTAATTATTGCCCGATGATTGACTAAATCTTTCTGTGGTAATGGGCATTGCATTCAGAACTGAAGGACGATATTTTCTGGACTGCTGGAGGCTTTTAATTCCTTTATAGCACGTTAAAATATAGTCAGTCTTTTAGACATTTGAACCTTGTTTAGCACAAATGGTTGAACTTGAAATTCATTGACGTATATGGTCCATGAAAGATATCATTAAGAACTGTTGTACTGGATTTTTTCTTTTTTGTGTAGCTAGTAATGCGTTTAATTATTAATGTCTCTCTGTCATTTACGGCACATTGTTTTTCAGATTTTTCACATCTTTCACCTTACCTGTTCAAAGAGTTACAGGAGCCACAACATAATATACAGACAAAAACATTGGTTCTTATCACTAAACTCTGCATTAGTCAAAACTGACTATACTTTGAGTCCTGGTGATTATACAGATTTCCAAGGTTAAGCTGAATAGTACACTGAGAGCAAAGTTATCACAGAGAATCACATAGAATCACAGAATGGACTGGGTTGGAAAAGACCTCAGAGATCATCAAGTCCAACCCTTGGTCCAACTCCAGTCCATTGACTAGATCATGGCACTAAGTGCCATGTCCAATTTCAGTTTCAAAACCTCCAGGGCCGGTGAGTCCAGCACCTCCCTGGGCAGCCATTCCAATACCTGACCACTCTCTCTGCAAAGAATTGCTTTCTAATCTCAAGCCTCAATTTCCCCTGGCAGAGTTGAAGCCCATGGCCC
Organism: Columba livia; assembly: GCF_036013475.1. Lineage (NCBI taxonomy): Eukaryota > Metazoa > Chordata > Aves > Columbiformes > Columbidae > Columba > Columba livia. The sequence goes on along the minus strand of NC_088605.1, from coordinate 4,432,739 downwards.
CTTGTCCTATTGCTGACTGCCTGGGAGAAGAGACCAATCCGCACCTGGGTAGAACTGCCCTTCAGGTAGTTCTAGAGAGTGCTGAGCTCACCTCTAAGCCTCCTCTTCTCCAGACTAAACAAGCCCAGCTCCCTCAGCCTCTCCCCATAGGTCTTATGTTCAAATCCCTTCCCCAGTCTTGTTGCTCTTCTCTGGACCCGCTCCAGCACTTCAATCTCTTTCCTGAGCTGAGGGGCCCAGAACCGAACACAATACTCCAGGTGTGGCCTCCCCAATGCAGAGTACAGGGGAAGGATCACTGCCCTTGTCCTGCTGACCACGCTGGTTTGGATACAGGACAGGATACCATTGGCCTTCTTGGCCACCTGGGCACACTGTTGGCTCACGTTGACCTTCTGTCCATTAGTCCCCCCAGGTCCCTTTCTGCCTGACTGCTCTCCAGCCACTCTGTGCCCAGCCTGGAGCGCTGCAGGGGGTTGTTGTGGCCAAAGTGCAGGACCCGGCTCTTGGCCTTGTTGAACTTCATCCCATTGGAATCGGCCCATTTTTCCAGCCTATCCAGATCCCTCTGCAGAGCCCTCCTGCCTTCCAGCAGGTTGACACTCCCTCAAAACTTGGTGTCATAAGGTGTCACATACACAAGCCAGTCAGTTTAGAGACATTATATATGCACCTGCCCCATAGAATATATTTTCCATGCATATACACATACATTATTTCAGTTCTTCCTTTTGGATGACCTCTGAAAGTAATTTAATTTTTGCTTCTGTGATTTACAGGACAAACTGAGGAATACAGGTTGACTATCTGATTTTCAGTAACAAGAGTGCCCGCAACCTTCACAGGTTATTAATTTTCAGTACAAGAAAATACTGTATGAATAAAAAAATACTAGAAACAAACTGTATGAATAAAATCCTGAACACAAAACTCTATGTTTTCCTTTGAATTAATAGCAAGTATCTAGTTGGTTACATGTACTGTTCACGGGCTGTCCACGCACCAGCAAGCTGCATATAATCGGATAATAGCTACTGTTCACGCGCAGCAAACTAATAGATGATTGCATTGAACATTTCTGCACAAGTTCTAACATTAAGTAAAATGTATCTATATTATAGCTAACTTGCTGACTCTTTTCTTCACTAGTCCGTTTTTCTTTTGTTTTACTCAAGGTTCTACAAAGTCACATGAATCACATAGGCTGCTTGACTCTTGCTCTCTTGCTGAACACGTAGGCCTCAGAGGCCTGTTCAGTTCTGTTCCGTACAATGTCCATTAACTTCAAGAAAATCCCTCAAATCTCCCACATTTTATATCTTAAGTAGAAAAACATAAATTAAGGGTTCATTTCACATAATATGGACCTATTAATATGATCAAGAAAAAATATAACTTGCCCATTGCTTGAGCACAGTTTTCTGTTGAAAGCGCTAATTTATATGCATTTAAATCACCTGTGAGACTGTGTTATCATCGCTGATACATCAATTTGGTTCCATCTCACCTGCTTTCTTGATCTCTGAGGAAAATTATCTGACAAGATATTAGGAAATTCATACAATATATATATTTTTCAATGTAGTTTTCAAAAGAAATCTAGAAAATACAGAACATTTGGTACTGGCCATCAAACTGATACGAAGTTCTGCATTTTCTGCTATGGACACATAAAACCTGGTAGAGCAAGAACTCTGGGTAAAGAGCATCTGGATATTTCTCAATTTCTGAGCACAAACAGCTTAGATTCAGCAGCTAAGAGTCTTTTCTTACTTTTCCTGAGCGTGCTCTCGCACAATCTTAATTACTACAAAAGATCAATTTAGCACCTTCCAGTGGAGCGTTAACTGGCACAGCTCACATCGGCCTTAATACCGGAAAGCAGAAATACAATAGCAAAACCATGAGTTCAGTACTGCGAACGCCTTAAAACCTTGAACGCCCATTTCTGTACATAAAGCAGGATGAGACACAGCAAAAAATACCAGTTTTTTTTTTCCTTTCATTTTTCCTTCTAACTTTTTAAGCTGTTAATAACTTGTGTGATGCTGCTGGATAACTCAATGAAACACAAGAATCCATTGACTCTTGCAAAAGGAAAAAATCGTGGGAATAGGCTAAAAGCAACAAAGGGAGTAAGGATATTCAAAACCACTTTTCTTTGCACACCTCTGTATTTTGATAACCTATGGCTTTTAATAAAGGTATATTTTCTACTGAAAAAGAAATCGAGACAACAATAAAATTTAAACTTCAGGAAACACAAATCTGGATGTGTTTGAACTTTCTAAATATGACATTAAGTCAGCATGAATATACGTCTTCATTTTGAAAAACACATGTATGGAAGCACCTTAAATATTCAGGTTGAAGCGAAAACGCTGTTTTATGCATCCTGATACAAATTTGGATTTACTTACCAAAACAAACCAAAACACTAAAGAATATCAGTAGCCTGTGAACAACAGCTCAGACCCATGTGCATTATAGGCACATTTTTCAGATCTGCACAGAAAAAGATAACTTGAAATAAAACTTGTCCCTTAACTTTTTAACAAATGCGTTTTCTTTTTCAATCTCATCTTACTTTACAAGCTGTGATTTAGCACAGCCTGGGAAAGTAATCTAGGGAGCCATCACCCCCCACTTGTCCTATGAAGATATTCTTTTCTGTTCTATGTTTTCACAAAGTCATAGGAATCTTATTAGAGTTTTATTTTTTCCAGGAAACGATGCCATTCATTTGGCATATTGAATTCCAGAATTTACAAAAAATGAAAGGCAAATGCAAAAGTCTAGTCCTACAGGCTTCTTTTAAAGGCAGCAGCTTCCATGTGCAAAAGCTGCAATATATTTAAGTATATATATATATATATATATAGGTCTGGTAATTCAGTACAAGCAGAACAGAATGTATTTTCTATAAAGGAAATAAAAAGAAATCAAAATAAAAGTAAAACCTGGTCCATATGGTCACGGAATAGCCAAGTCTAGTCCTAAAATTTCTGCACAAGCTTTCAAAGTGAAACAAGAACAACTTTAACACTGTGCTTTCCTTCTTTTACATTCAACATCACATTTTATACCTATATAGAGTTATAATAACAATAATAATAACAACAATAATAATAAAATCAGAACTAGGTTTGCTAAGACCATCCATTAAAACTTCGGAAAACAACGTTCACGTCCGCAGTGAAGAGCGTGTAAACTACGTATTTTATCGCTGGTATTTCTTGCAATAAATAATTCACATACAATAATCCACACAGTGTGACAGTAAGTGATCCAGGGCACAGACCAAGTATTTCCTTTAATTTTTTAATTTCTGAAGTTTCATTGGTTTGTGTCATAATTGTTCTGTTAGCTCTACTTTCTTTCTTATATCTGGTAATAAAAACGTAATTACTGAGATATCTATATTTAGTTTATGATATATATATATCTAAAATGTCTGCTTATTCATTACTTTACCTAACTGAAATATTACATCACAACGAGGATAATCTGTGACAAACTATTCCCAGGGGTTTTTAAACATTCCAGCACAAAACTCATTATAAATGGAAAATTAATGAGGAAGCTTGTTTAAAAATTATCACTAGTCTCCCAGGGGCTTAAGATTAACATTTTAAAAGTGCAAGCAAGCTTATTTTGATATGTTACGGTCCTTAGCAATAAATAAGTTATATTGTTTCTCAAAATTACTATTAAATTAATCTTCTGGTGTTTTTGTCATTTTGAATATTACTCTAGCATCTCAACAGACTGCTTAATACAGTAAACCCTTACTCAAACTTTATCACCCTTACAAAATAGTCCTTTTAATTTCTATTATTCAAGTTAATAGGCTTAGGAGTGGCTAGCCGCATTGCTCATGAGTACATGAAGTCTAAGCTTAGGCCATATATGAACTGTGACATAAATATATAGAGAGAAATAGAAAAAAAAATTAAAAGAATGATTAGATAAATGAAAGGGTAAAGGTCTGGACCAATTTTCCTACTAAGAAAAAGTCAAACTGGAGAAGGAAGAAAGCAGTGATCTTCCTTTCTTGATCCTATGTGTTCAGGCTGTACAGATATCAAGAGATGCTGCAAACTCCACGAATCATTTACAGTCCAAAAGTCATTTCAAGTTAACTTACTTTCTCATTCTATTTAATATATATAACAAGCCAGAATGACCACTAGCTTAGACCTTTTCCTGTTGCACTGTTACATGGAAATTTCACAGAATCACAGAATGTCAGAGGTTGGAAGTGACCTCAAAAGCTCATCCAGTGCAATCCCCCCCACCGGAGCAGGAACACCCAGATGAGGTTACACAGGAAGGTGTCCAGGCGGGTTGGAATGTCTGCAGAGAAGGAGACTCCACAACCTCCCTGGGCAGCCTGGGCCAGGCTCTGGCACACTCACTGGGAAGAAGTCTTGAAAGGTCTCCAGACCTTGAAAGTCTCCAGAGTAGGAGACTCCACAACACCCCCACCCCGGGCAGCCTGTTCCAGTGTTCTGACGCCTTCACTGAGGAAACATTTCTTCTCAAATTTCAGTGGAACATCTTGTGTTCCAGTTCGTACCCATTACCCCTTGTCATACCGTTGGTTGTCACCAAGAAGAGCCTGGCTCCATCCTCCTGACACTCACCCTTTCCATATTGATCACCATGAATGAGGTCACCCCTCAGTCTCCTCTTCTCCAGCTCCAGAGCCCCAGCTCCCTCAGCCTTTCCTCACACGGGAGATGCTCCACTCCCTTCAGCATCTTGGTGGCTGTGCTGGACTCTCTCCAGCAGTTCCCTGTCCTTCTGGAACTGAGGGACCCATAACTGAACACAATATTCCAGGTGTGGTCTCCCCAGGGCAGAGTAGAGGGGCAGGAGAACCTCTCTGACCTACTGACCACCCCCCTTCTAACCCACCCCAGGTACCATTGGCCTTCCTGGCCACAAGGGCCCAGTGCTGGCTCATGGTCATCCTGCTGTCCCCAGGACCCCCAGGTCCCTTTTCCCTACACTGCTCTCTAATAGGTCATTCCCCAACTTATACTGGAACCTGGGATTTCTCCATTTCTCTCTTAAGTGTTCCTGTTGCTGCTGACGTGGGCTGCTGGGAGGGAAATTACATGAAACTTCACCTCCTCTGGTCAAAATGTGAGATAAAGATTTTTTGCTACTGTCATTGAGATTACTTGTGGTTATAGAAATACTGTATATTTTGTTTCGGTCATCCAGAACACTAACTTATTGACATGATGCAAATGAACAATGACAAATACAAAGGTTAATGTTTCCTTCAAAAAAATACAACTCAAATTATGCAGCACATGGAGCTTCACAATTTAGTATTACTTAAGAATATAAGAAAATAGAATTTTGGAAATGCAATTTTTCAGCTTTCATCAATACTAACAGCAGTTCTTTAAAGCAAAGCCTTGCAGAGCTTGCACTGAACGTCTCCTTTCTCTTCATTAAAGTCTTAATCTGGAGCGAACTATTAGTTTTTGTACATTATAATCCAACTAAGGTATTATAATCAAGCTCATTGTGTCTGTGTGATGGGGAACGAGGAGTGTGGTTGGGTCTGAGTGTATTTAAAGGAGAGCTGAGAAGTTTTCAAGTGAAAGGCTCTGTTGATAAATGGTGGTTAGGAGAAGAAAATTGGTTATTCAATGAACAAAGTGGTGTGTAATTTATTTTACTTCATTAGATGCTGAATTCTTCAAACGCTGCTAGGAATTAGAATGCTTTGAAACTAATTATTTTAAGTACATTTAATCATAGCTTTGAAGTTACTTTCAACATAGCATGCTCTTTTTCATTAAATTACATCTTTCTGCCATTCCACTGCAACTACCCTGTTCAAGGGCAGAAGAGGAGAAACAACACCAACAACAAACCTGCTAAATATTACAAGTAAGCACAACAATAGCTTTGCCCTGTGTTTTTCAGAAGTATTTCCACAACCTCCTACTGCTACAAGTGTACCAGTTCCTGCAGAAACCTGAGCACAATTTTGAATACATAAACATTGTCATAAAATTAAACAATTATGTTATTATATATAGTACAAATAATTGCAAGACGAGAAGTAACAAAGCGTGGAAGAAAGATGAACAAAAATGCACTTGCAAGGTGCATGGATTTGCAAAGCTTGATATTTCTCTTTAAGATGATAAATCCTTGCTGAAAGGGGCATTTTTGGTTTGGGCTTGCTTTCTGCTTGAAAGAAAATATTGATTTGGTGATTTCAGCAAGGCAGAGCACCAAGAATCTCCTCCCTAAGCATGAGCTTGGCTTTGACGTTATCTCCAGATGGAAATAGCTGTTTGTGTGGACATGAGCAACTTGACGTTTTCTGAGCCTGATGAAAGAATGCAAATGTAGCTTCAAGTAGCTTTGCTGATCTCACCCATCACCTCTCCTATTTTTAAATGTGCGTGTTGTACTTCACTGATTTGACTGGACTTTAATTGGTTCTGGATAAAGCCCCAAGTGTAGAGAAAAAATGTTTTATAATCTTCTCTCTGACTGTTTTTTCCCCTCTTTTCTCTTGTTTTGTTAAACAGCTATACCATAGTGCAGGCATATGCATGACATTAGATAGTCCCAACATCTCCCAGACAACTAACACAATGAAAGGGAGCACAAGACTTTTTCTCTTATTATTTCTTAGGTTTATAACCTGTCTGCATAGCTTAGAATCATAAAACTGTTTTTGTTGGAAGAGACCCTTAAGATCATCGAGCCCCACCACAGACTAAATCTAGCACTAAACCATGTGCATAAGAGCCTCCTCTACACATCTTTTAAACCCCTCCAGGGATGGTGACTCCACCACTGCTCTGGGCAGCCTGTTCCAATAAATCATAAATGGTAAACCTACCTTATGGTAGAAAATAGTCTATTTCATAGCCTAATATTAAATTAGAAATTTTCTCGTATTACCAACTCTGCTACAAGACCAATTTATTGCACTTGCCTGAAAGGTTGGGAAGATCAATGGGATAAGATTTATTTTGTATCTTTTTGCAGAGAAACCAAAGAAGTTCTATAGATGTAGAAAGACACAGGTAAATATCTGTCGGTTAAATGGTTTTAATTTTGTTAAAGGAAATAGTAAAAAAATGCTGTTTATGTGGATCAACAGAACTAAAACATTTCCAAAAGCAAGAAAGTGGAAAAATAGCAAAATATGGCCTGGAGACAGGGACTTGTGAGGACATTTGTTAGGACTTGCATTAGACATTTCCACAGAAAAAGTAAGTTAAAGTGGTAATATAAGAAGCAATGGCTTAGCTGATCAAATACAGGGTCTTCTTAATAGGATGTAGCAGTATACAAATAACAAGATATAAAATGGAAAGAAATGAACATGTACCGAATATTATCATCAGCACATTGAGAAAAATAGAAAATGAGAGAACATCTCTTCCTCCTTCAAGTCAAAAGTACAATAATCAAGAAATAATTGCAGCCTATCCCTAAAATGTCACCCAACTGAAAAAAAAACATCCGTAATGGCACAAAGCAGTGGTTCTGCTTGTTCTTTGAACTTTTCTTTCTTTCTTAATGGCGTATTCCATCAGGTCAGAATTTGTCAGAAACAGTGATTAGAAGAAGAAGAAAAATCTCTTTTGTTATGCTCTGCCTAAAACTTTGAATCAGCAGCGACACTGAATGAAACACAACCCTGGCAAAGTGAGCATCTTTCATTCTCTAAGGTTGATATTTATAAATGTACAAGGTTTTCCTAATTGTGCTTCCCAGAACTATCACAAAGGCAGCACCGCACAGAAACTGCAGATATTGGGAGATGTTTAGTTCTATTTTGCCATGATCCAAGGGCTTCAGTATATACACACTGTCTCAAGAGTCGGGGGGAAATAATAATAATAATAATAATAATAATAATAATAATATACATTCCCGTACAAACAGAGAAGGAATCATTAAATATTACTAAATACCATTTTACACACATTTGGTGACATTAACTGGATTGTCCAACCAGTTCAACTCCATCTGTTTTATAAGATCCCACATCCCTTCTCCTCCTGATTTTGCCTTGTGACCCCAATTATGTTGTTCCCCACTGCCATGTTCAGCCCATCTTTGAATTCACAAGGATCTGAAATAATGTCTAAATCTGTTTTGCAGAAGATACTGATAAACCATCAGGAGCTTCTCAATCCAGAAAAAATATCCCATTAGATAATGTAAATTAACTATTGGATAATTTCTAGCTACATTGAAAGACTCCTTAACGTTTGAGAACCCTGAAGCTGAAGTGTAGGCAATTCTAAACAATATTCTGGATGCACAATATGCACAATGTCTCCTTTGACAAAGTAAGGAAAGTATTTAGGAAAGGTTCTTTCGTAGACATTTGTAATTGTAGAAGGAAAATAGCAAACTACTATTTCCTTTAAGTTTAATATGGAATTCAGCTATTGCTGTAATAAATGAAATTAAGTTCACTATTGGAATCATATTTTTAGACTGAAAATCAGTAAATCCTCTACTTTCTTAAGGACATTTTCAAATTGTTTCAATCATAAAAAGCTCTCCCTACATAACTTTATTAGGAAAAAAGATATGCACAGAATCACAGAATCCCAGAATGTCAGGGATTGAAGGGACCTGGAAAGCTCATCCAGTGCAATCCCCCCATGGAGCAGGAACACCCAGATGAGGTTACACAGGAAGGTGTCCAGGCGGGTTTGAATGTCTGCAGAGAAGGAGACTCCACAATCCCCCTGGGCAGCCTGGGCCAGGCTCTGCCACCCTCACCATGAAGAAGTTTCTTCTCAAATTTCAGTGGAACCTTCTGTGTTCCAGTTTGAACCCATTACCCCTTGTCCTATCACTGGTTGTCACCGAGAAGAGCCTGGCTCCATCCTCCTGACACTCACCCTTTATATATCTCTAAACATTAATGGGGTCACTCCTCAGTCTCCTCTTCTCCAAGCTCCAGAGCCCCAGCTCCCTCAGCCTTTCCTCACACGGGAGATGCTCCACTCCCTTCAGCATCTTGGTGGCTGCGCTGGACTCTCTCCAGCAGTTCCCTGTCCTGCTGGAACTGAGGGGCCACAACTGGACACAATATTCCAGATGTGGTCTCACCAGGGCGGAGCAGAGGGGCAGGAGAACCTCTCTGACCTACTGACCACCCCCCTTCTAATACACCTTATATGCCCTAGTGTTTTAATTAACTTTTATTACATGAATGTGGTGCAAGCATCCATTCTGAATATATGTGAATTTCTTTTGGAATTTATGCAAATATCTAGAAGAAGAAAAATATGTAAGCCAAAAGAATATATTTTAATTATGTGAATTCTTATAGTGTTTCCCTGTAACTTACAGCAAGATAGAGCAACGAAAAGTTTCCGAAGAGAAGAGAAAAAAAAATAAAAAAATCAAAGTTTAATAATCATTAGTTTATGAGATGCTACAAACTGATACATTTATTCCCCAGTCCTTACTAACTGGGAAAATTAAATGCAACAGGAAGCATCTCTGCTGCAAATACCAAAACCAAATTGCTAAATGAAAAGTAATTTGAAGTCTGTTTGTTGTGGGTTGTATAATTAGGAATATGATTTTAATAAGATTCTAATTCTTCAGCCTCTGCAACTGCTAGGTTCTAAAATAGTAATAGATTGCTTTTTTTGCTTCCATGATCTGTTTTTAAAGTAGCGATATTAAAGTGAAATATGCCACATTATAAATATCTGCATTATTTGGGTTTCTGATTTATCCTATTTATCCCACTTATTTTTTAGTTACCTACATCTTCTTTACATGTTACAAAGACAACTTCTCAATTTTCTAAATAAGTGTCTCTTGTTCAGCTAACACAAAAGATAATTTAGAAAATTCATGGTTATAACTAGACATTTTTTCTTAAAGCTTCTATAAACGTATTCTCTTCACTTTGCTTGGTTCAACATATTATTGTGTGGGAAAGCAGGATGAACTTTCTGGGCAACCTTACTGGAGAGCTTGCAAAATTTTAACGGAATTTCTACACCAGATAATGAAAAACTGCATAGAGCACTTTAATTATGTTTCTTCTTGGAGGAGTTCCTATTACAATCATAAGCTACAGTCATTTTGGGTTGTCATCTACAGCCAAATAGATGATGATATAAAAACAATGCAAAAAGGGTTTTAATACTTTGGGTAATTTTTAATGTACATATATCAACATGTATAAATAGATATATATATATTTTAAAAGCATAGGTAGTGCTCCGTCTAATTATTATAAGCATGAATAGTCATCATCATCGTCCTCCTCCTTCAATCTGTTTTCACACATTTTCTAAATTATTCCGATTTTGGTTTTCTTTTTAAGTGATTATAATTTGTAAGGCATTCTTCAACATTTTGAAGACTCCAAATTTTTATATTTCATATACCAAGCAGTACTATTATACTTAGAGGTTTAATTTCCCAACACAATTGGACTGCTGGTCTGCTAAATCAACCTTGCAGAGAATTGTCGACTGCCGAATGAAAGAAGTAAAAGAGAATACAGAGGAAAAAAAGAAGAAAGTTTAATACATTTAAATTTTTATTGTAGAAGGAATTAACTTGAAATGTAAAACAAAAATGAAATATTTTGCTAATCTATCATGTAGATTGTTATTCCAGGAGTCTAAGAGCTCCACAAGATGGCATCATGCAGAGCTTCCTAGGAAAATCTCACCATGTTAGGAAGCTTGACAACTGAGTCTTTTACTCACACTGGAAAAAGAAACATCTTTAAAATACCATAAACAAGTGTGGGTTTTAGTCCCACACTAACTTGAGGACTGTGACCTTCATAGAAAGACTTGGCAATCTCACAATCAATGAAATTCGTTCAATGTACCAAGGAGACCTATTGATGGTCAGCACTGAATCCCTCTGATTAAATTCAAAATACAAAAATCAGATTTTTCACTACGTATTTCTTGTCCTTTCCAAGGATCATAATCTAAATTACCTTTGGTAATTCAAGAATACACACAGAGTTTTGAGAGACATATTATCCTACAGTAACTACCCCAGGTAGTTTACAATCTGGTTTAATTGAGAACAATGATGTTCTGACAATCACTGTAATAGCAAGAGTAGGGATAAAAAGAACAACCAGGAATAGTGAACAAACATAGTAGTGTTAAAGGAAGACTTAATAAAAATATTCAATGTGTTGAAATGTTAATGCTATAAATTTCATTATTATCTTCATAAAATACAGTATCAAGAAACTTGAAAATATATAGCAGAAAAGTACAATTAAGAATGGTCGCACAATGTTGTAATGAAACTGATGGCTATATGAAAAAAAACACATTTTAAAAACTTTCCCTCTGATGTGGTCGTTTTCAGAGGAAGCCAACAAAACTGAAAAGAAGATAGATAGTTTTAACTGAAAATAATATAGTCTGAAAATAATATAGTCTTAACTCAAAATAATAATTAAAAAAACCCCTCAGAAATATACTATTAAAGAAAATAGTCATAAAAAGGACTGATTCAGTACCAGATATTCCATTATACTACTCTGTAAAAAAAAGTGATAAAACTATGAATCCTGCTCCTAATTTATCATCTACATGATGGCAAACTGACCATGCCCAGGTGCCTACAACAAACTGAGGGATATTTCGGTTTTTGATTGAAAAACAAAGAGATTTGTGAGAAATCAGAAGCAACACAAAGATTTACAATGCATATTTCCACTTGGGCTTTACAAAATCTTATCTTACTTTGATAGGATGAGAGGAAATGGCCTCAAATTGTACCAAGGAAGGTTCACATTGGATGTTAGGAAACATTTCTTCCCAGAAAGGGCTGTTGGGCATTGGAACAGGTAGTGGTGGAGTCACTATCCCTGGAGGGGTTGAACAGATGGAGATGAGGTTCTCAGGACATGGGGTAGTGCCAGGGGTGGGTTAATGGTTGGACTTGGTGATTTTGAGGGTCTTTTCCCGCCAAAATGAATCTGTGATTCAGTAATACAAAAGAAGGGGCTGTGAGTATGAAACAGTGTTCAAGTCTATAAATGCGTTCAACCTCCATTCTTGATGCTTTTACGGAGCTACATTCACAACAACCTAAAGTACCAAGATCCTCACTGGGACTGAACCAATATGTAACTGAACTACTGCAAATTGGATAAACCCGGCAAAAGCTGATGCTTAATTCAGCCTCAAGTATCTGACATATGTTGCCAGGTACTCCTACTGGAGTCGTACACCAAAGACTCGATGTAAACTTTGCTTGTGAACCAGCAGTCTTGAGTTTAAATACAAAAAACCCCCAACCAACCAACCAAATACTCTAAAACTTGTAAAACATAAATATTATTCAGTGATATTACTAACATTTAAAATTATGGTCAAATTTCATAGTGTAATTGTGCAACAAGTACCATCATTTATAAAGAGTTAGGAGATGCTTCCATTCTAACATCTAATTATAACTCTGTAATGAAAATATCAGCTACCGAAGGTGAGACCATGCTCATTCAGTCAACACGAAAAATCTAATTTGTTTGCCATGTTCATCAAAAAGAAATCAAAATGAAAAAGATCAAAATCACCTGGCAACAGCAGATGGTTTATGATAGTTCTTGTCATGGCTTTTGCAATATTTTTCCAAAAAGGGGAAAATCAAAAATAAGCCAACGGTTGCTGTTTATTCTCTTTATCATTATTTATACCGATCTATACTTTTTCAACTCTCATAGTTGCAAATAAATAAATAAATACCCTTCACTGCAGTGAATCAGCACATTGCAGATTTATGAGGGCTTCATATTTCTACAGCAAACATCAAAAATACTTCACATGCCTCAAGTTAAAATGCTGTCTACAATCTCCCCACTTTAACAGATGGGCTGTTTGTAGTACAGAAGAAGGAAAGGAAGGAAATGAATTATATCAAAGAATAAACCACAGTGTTCGTGTGGCCAGCTGTTCGGCGACAAACAGAGCCCCACATAACAGACACATCGCTCCTGCTCAGGTTCTAGAATATTCAGTATTTTTCAGAACAAATTTGTCACTTTTTCTGGGAAATGATTCTGTGGGGAAAAGAATAACACGAAACTTTTGCGCTTCTGTTGTCAACAATTTTCACGCACAAAGAAGAACATATAGCCCAGCACTTTCAGCTCCTACCTGACCTAGTAGCTAACAGCTAATACCTAGTTGTAACTATTTTTTTTAATGTGCATTTTCTAATAATTCATACGCTTAAGATCAGTGATTCAAAGTAACCAGTTTACTCACCGCGCAGTTTTAGAACTAATGTAAAAAATAAAAATAAAAAGTTAGTAGGTCCTTTTTTAGACTCTGCAGTTGAGATGCAAAATATATCTTAGCTGGTGCTGGTTCTGCTGCTTCCAAGAGCTGTATCCACAGCAGCATCCAAGCTGCATGTACACTAAAACCCCTTTGTGCACCCTAAAAATTACTTCCACGATTCCAACATACTCTGTAATACAGAGGTAATTTCAGAAATACCAGATTTCCCATAAGCGCTTGTTGCATCTCCTGCAAGGTCCTATTGCTAGCAATACACCCCCCTTTTATGATATTTAGATTCACCGTATTTGGGTGAGTGTGTGAGTCTGTCTCGGAGCTCTCCTTACCACCTTGGCCTCCTTCCTCATCTCACAGCTTATGCATGAACACATTTCCCGGTTTTCCCAAGGTGGAATGGAAAGAGCGACATGCAGAAGAGGCTCAAAACCACCTAAAAGAACCGTAGTCAAACATCTCCCAAAAGGGGAAATTAAGAGATGCCCAGTATCTGAAACGAGCATCATTTGTGGAAGAAAAGTAATGTTTTGTGACATTGACGCAGGTGTCTAGGGCATAAAAACTGTATTCTTGGCAAATACAAACTACCTAGGGAATGCTCCATAAATAACCTCAGGCAAGAGACAGGCCAGCACAGTTGTACTAAAAAGAACAATTCCAGAGTCCTGACATCCTTTGGCAATTTAGAAACTATTTGATTTCATTTCTGAGGCTGCCTTAAAGTAGTCTAAAATGTACTTGTTAAAGGAAATGTAACAGCGTGTGACACACCACTGGAAATCTCAGGAAGCCACCACTTGAGAGAACACAACCCAAACGAGGTGCTAGTCTAGAGCATTGGGAAATGCTCCAAAAGAAATCTTCTGTTAGCATTCATGTCACTTGCATGGGTCTCACTTCTTTCCCATAGCTTCAAAAGTTAATTTTAAAGCAGATCATTAACTGAGAACTTCATCATTATTGTGATATTTCTTGAGCTACTTAACATCTCACCATACGAGCTGCTAAAGCATCCAATGCCACAATAACGTAAGTAGCTGTGATTAAAAAATAAATGTCTAAGAATGTTATGTCATATCTACTGTAATAACAAAAGCAGATTTCTTTGTCCTAAGCTCTTTTGGTTTTGTTTTTGTTTTTTAAAAAGGCACAGCTTCAAAATACAAAACATTGGGTCAGTCTCCAGGCTTTATTGCTGCATGCTCAGCCTATCAATAAACTGTATCAGAAGAAAATGATAATGCTTTAAAAAAGTGGTTTAAGGAAAAGCCTAGGATGCTGTCTGTTCTACACAGATCCTGTTCTAGAGCAAACAGCCCATGACAGCTTTTTTTTTTTCAGGTTTTAACTTACCTCATTAATGAGAAAAGTTCAACTAATTGGAAAGTCAAACTTCCCACTTACCTTACTTTACCTATTGCCTTTCTAATTAATTTCTAGGTTTTCACAACATTTCTATTTGCATTACTTAAAATGGCAAAGTGATGTCTGTGATTGGACAAGTGTCTTGCTTAAGATACCATATGACATCTTATAGTTTGACGATATTTAACAAGAAAAGATCTGCTCGTTACTGCAAATCCCCTGTTACCCAAGACCTTGGTTAGACAAAACGTTTCTGTGAAGTTCAGCCATCTAATTAGCTTGGTTTATTTTTTTAAACAAAATTAGGTTTCCAAAATTATTAAGTCACCATGTACTTTTCCATCACGTTAATTTGCTGTAAGTAAAGAAAACCCAGATACTCCTGAGCACACAGAAATAATGACGAATCTATGGATATATGCCAGTTTGTGCAAATTAAAACATCAGTGACATGTGATGAGTGGTATTTACCCTATTTAAGACAATGGGTGAAAGGAGATTGCTGTCACATGAGGATTAGGGACAGACTGATACTTGGGACACCTCTACCCTCAGCTCTTTCCCAGATGGGATGCTCCACACAATCCCATTTTGCTCTTCCATATTAAAACCCTGTTGGACTCCCTCCTACTCATGATTAATCTGAGTGTTCTTCAATTAATTTGGGAAACAAGCAACTTATTTTAAACTACAATAATTATTCCTGGAATGCCAGCAAAAGCAAATTACCGTAATACATTACAAATTAACATATGATGGCCCACATTAAAGTTTTTTTCCTCTGAATATATACACATGGATTAAGGAAATCTAAGGAACGTGCTTACCACTGCAAATGAATCTAGGCAAAATGGAGAGAATACATGTCAAATCTATACACTTATTTCCCCCATCATCACATCCCATTAAACAGCTAGCTATAACTTTATTACTCTCTCTCATTTTTTCCCAAGCATCTACTTCTTATTTTGATCCCTTGTTTGTTGTTAAAATGGCAGTAATGTTTTACAGAAATAGCCTAAAATTAAGGCATTGTGCTTATTGCTGCAAGTTTAAAATTCCTTCCTCGATATCCTTCTCCAACATTACGATGAAACCTCCCAAAAATCTAATTTCAGGAGTAATTAGCAAATTGTAGTAAAAACAAATTAAACTGATCCACCCCGATTTGTCAATATTGTTCAGCTGTAGTAACTGTCAGCCAAAGGTCACTCAAACTGTGTAACGTCAACATAAACTTGTCATGTTGCTTTTCAAGGCTGCCACTGGCGACTGTGAAAACCAAAGCAGATAACTTCCCTAGATACTCACTATTCCATTCTAGTAGTATCTGCTTACTAACAGCACAGAAAATGTTAAAAGAAATAAAATTAAAAAATAAAGCTTAACTGAAAACAAGCTCTGTATAGATTTGAATTTGACCTCATTCTTTTTGTTTCTGTGAAGAGGCAAAGCAATTTTCTAACTGTCCACCTAAGGTTATCATCCAGCTGGATAAAGACAGTGCACCGTCAGCAAGTTTGCTGATGATGCCAAACTGGGAGGAAGGGCTGACACAGCAGAGGTTGCGCTGCCATCCAGAGACCAGGACAGGCTGGAGGACAGGGTGGAGAAGAACCTGATGAAGTTCACCAAGGGCAAGTGTAGGGTCCTGCACCTGGGAAGGAACAACCCCAGGCACCAGTACAGGTTGGAGTTGACTGCTGGGAAGCAGCTCTGCAGAGAAGGACATGGGAGTTCTTGCTGACAAGAGGTTGACCATGAGTCAACAATGTGCCCTTATGGCCAAGAAGGCCAATGGATCCTGGGGTGCATTAAGAAGAGTGTGACCAGCAGGTCAAGGGAGGTTGTTCCTCCCCCTCTGCTCTGCCCTGGTGAGGCCACATCTGGAGAACTATGGCCAGTTCTGGGCTCCTCAGTTTAAGGAGGACAAGGAATTACTGGAGGAAGGCCAGCGAGGGCTATGAAGATGATGAGGTGCTTAGAACACCTTATGAGGAGAGACTGAGAGAGCTGGGGCTGTTCAGCTTGGAGAAGAGAAGCTGAGAGGGGATCTCATCAATGTTCATAAATATCTGCAGGGTGGGTATCAGAGGATGGACCAGACTCCTTTCAGTGGTGCCCAATGACAGGATGAGGGGTAATGGGCACAGACTGAAACACAGGAGGTTCCATCTGAATATAAGGAGAAACTTCTTTCCTGTGAGGTGCCAGAGCCTGGCCCAGGCTGCCCAGAGAGGTTGTGGAGCCTCCTTCTCTGAGACATTCAAACCCA
The DNA here is from genome assembly GCF_036013475.1 of Columba livia. Classification (NCBI taxonomy): domain Eukaryota; kingdom Metazoa; phylum Chordata; class Aves; order Columbiformes; family Columbidae; genus Columba; species Columba livia. The sequence goes on along the minus strand of NC_088605.1, from coordinate 4,415,780 downwards.
CCTGGACAAGACCCTGTGTGATCTGCTCTGGTGACCCTGTTTTAGTGGGTGGGTTGGACTGGATGGTCTCCAGAGGTGCCTTCAACCACAACCAGTCTGGGATTCTGTGAATGAGTTATCACTTCTTTCTTTGAAGATATTCAGCTGAATATGGGCACTGCCTCCAGATCTTTTAAACCAACTTATTAAATAGCACAAAGTTATTAAACGTTATATGATAAAGTAAAGGATAAAAAGATAATCATATACACATTGTCAGACCAGAGTATTCTTTAAGAATAAAATGTCAAAGCAAAATATATATTTGAGGGCTTAGCACCTTCTTGAGAGACTAGGAGACACCACAGTCTGGGTTTTAAACAAAGAAAAGGGTCATTAAAGGAGAGACCATTATTTTGTAACTTGGCCACTAATAAAAAAATTGGGAGATCTAAAATAGGATAATCATGTAGGACATTTAAAATGAACAACAATAATTATTATTTCATACAATATATAATTAATTTCAGAAACTCACTGTTGCAGGGAAGCTTAAATATATGAGTGGGTGCAATAAGTCTCAAAAAATGAGTGGATTATAGGCCCATTTTTGGCTGTTAAAACAATGATTCGGATTGTATTTTTATTTTCATTGTGTACTTTTTCCCTTTAAAAATAAAAGAAAAATACTGAGCCCTTTGTCTTCTAATAACTGGCAAGAAGTGAAAACAATACTTTGTATTATTATCTCTCTTAAAAGAAAAATATGCTTGTTTGTCCGTGGTTTTTCTTTTACCTTTAGAGTTAGTCGATAAGCAAATATCTTTTGCTTAATTTGACATGTGGAGACACTCTGAAATATTTCCCAGCGATGGTTCTCAATTTCCAAGAACAGGCTTGCTTATTTACCCCTGCCTCATGTGGTGGCGTATGCAAGTAGACAGATTTTATCATTTTCCAAATAGAACTCTGAGGATCTTCCTAAGTTTGAACCAAGGTTTCAACAGCAAGGGTCACCAACACACAATACAAAGTTACCAATAAGAAACTCTTTTCTTGCGGGTGAGGTGGAGTTTTGTCACATTTATCCCACTCATTACAGTGAAAAGTCAATCAAAGCCCAAAAATTCCACCAGCATTTTCCACTCTAATTCTCTTTTACAAAGCTATCTCATGTCTATGCTATTTTACCAACTTTGACATTAAGTTCACAGTGATTCTGACAATTTCTACCACTTTTACATTCATTAAGCAGTATTAAAATCTGATCAAATTCTAAAAATATTTGTTTAAATTCAATCACCACCACCATTTCACCCTATAAATAAATATTGAAGTATCAAATATAAATGGCAATAATGACTTTTCAGTCTGTGTGAGAGAATTCTATTACCCTCCAATTATATCCCAAGTCATTTTCATTTTATTTATACACTGAATATTGGGTGGCCTATAGTAATAAGTGAACCCTAAATTCACTCCAGCTTAATTAAAATTTGCAGTGAACAAGAATGACACACAAGGTCGTGATTATAATATGTGAGATGCAATTTCTTTTTAAATGTCTGAATGGATACAAACAATATCTGCTGATGGTGCTGGTAAAAGTCCCCACAAAATCATATTCATTTAATGAATTAAACTACTTCATGACTAAACATTTTTTTGGAAGAGAATACAACAATCAAAATTCGAAGCACTACAAGTAAATTTTTAGCGTCATAATATTTCAGTAGTTTGTTAGTGTGATTAAATTCCCTGGTTAAGACTGAAAAATAATTATCCATCATTTCCAATAAAGCCTGTTTTTTTCTCTATGCATACTCTCATGACAAAGTAGAGCATTTCATTTAATTTTGGATTACCACCTACCAGAAAAGGGATATAAAATGCAGTAAATCAAATTATGAGCAATAACACATTATTTACTTATTTATTTTTTAAATTTTAGTATTTTCATTTTTTTTATATATTAGTTTTGTAGCAACAGCTTTTTTAAATGTAATCGTGTTATTTCAGAAATAACACTTGGCACTTAGAATTCCATAGTATTTGGGAATTATTTTGAAAATAATTAATCAATTCACAGCACCAAGTGGAAACTCCTACTCATAACTTCCCAGCAAAGACACAACTGTTTCACCAGAGGAATGGAGTTACGATATGTGACTCCAAATCTGGGGGGGGGGATGGAGATTCACCTGCACAGAGGTCTCGTCATAGATAAAACTCCACAGAGAAACAATCTGGGAACCAAGAGTGACCCAACAACTCTATTTTAGGATTGTATCTCTGTTGATTCCCATTTACCGCACTGCGTTTCATACCGTGGTGTGGTCTTCGGGTATAGGGGTTGGACCCATTCCAGATAAAACTAAACAGGTGATGTGATTCTGAAGCTCATATCATGAGCTGAGACTAGACGTAGGTCCTCACAAATCCTTCTTAAATGGGTATGATGTGGACCTTGGGTCCTCAGCACCAACTATCACACAACTTTCCACCAAGTTTTTCTCAGCTTTGACACCAAAATTTTGCTTTACCATAGAGTAACACAAATGTTATTTTGCAATCAGTTTGCTAAGCTAAAACTGTTGCCAAGGGAAGCCTGTTCTATCACTTTTTTGGTGCTGTGACTCTGTCACTTCAAAGACACAAGGGAATTCTTTGGTTTGGATACAATCTTCTCAGTGATTTTTTCAGACTAAAGCTTGAGATTGGCAAAATAGCACATTGAGACCTTACACTTTCAGTAAGGTTGAAGTTGATCTATACTAGTAAAGTTATGGAAAAAAGTTTACCCTTGTTCTATAGATTAGAATTTAGCTGATGAATATTAGAAAATATGAGTAACAGATTTGCCAAAATGTGTTAAATTATTATGCCAATGCTCAGCAAATAATTGTATGGTGTTTAGTACCAACAAAATGTACACATACACAGTGTTTCACAAATTTCACATTATTAGGAAATGGAGACAAGCAAACAAGGCAAAAATTATATGATTTTACCTTCAGGGAAGTTTTGCACCATTCTACTTTTTTCTTGCTGACAACTCCGTTTATCTTCTACACCCTCTTTCCCTTTCCATGTTGTCTCAATTTTGATTACCCTTAAGGTTCAATTCAACATGTCCTTTTCCATTGATTCTTTCTCCATTTTTGGGGGAAATTTAGACATAATATAGGAAAACAGACAACCTGATAACACTGAAGGAATCAAACAGAGGAATCAGACTGAATAATGATAGAAGAGTCTTCCTTGGACCTTTAACTTAGAAGAAAAGCACTTTCAAATAATGTACTTTCAGTGATACCACTATGGATGCTTTCTATACTGGGGAGGTGTAAATTGAGAAAAACAGAGAATGCAAGAGTGTCAGTGGAAGAGATCAAGAATTGGAGATTTAAAAGAAAAAAGAAGAAGAAAAAAAAAAAGTAATGCAAAAAATAAGTAACATAGATCAGGTTTTGAAAACAAGAGAGAAAAGAAAAGAAGGAAGCAAACAAAACAAGATGTTACAGTGAAGAAAAGAACTCAGCTAAGCATTTCATTTGAAAAGTGATGTACAAACAATAAAGCATGTATCCTCATCTCCAAACGGTTTCAAAAATAACTATTAAAACAACCTTGAATGAGTTACAAGTCGCACTTGTGAAAGCTGAAGCTTCATTTTGAAGACTAAGCAAAGACAGAGGCAAAATTTGTTGAAATGCATTTCTTGTCCACTAATTCTGAAACACTGTAATTGTGCTTACTCTGTATTCCTGCACGCAACACTGAATTCATCACTTTGCTGCCAGGTTTTCATTCCATATTGTATATTATTGAAGTGTAAAACTGCTGAATGTGTTCCAGTGAGATTTTAATCATATTATAGAAAACGTTCCAAGCTGATGTAATCAAACGCCTTTAATTATGGCAATCAAATGTATTATCAGTTTACTATTGCTAACCCATAGTCGGTATACAAAACCCAGCCTGAACTACCGTATGGAAGAGTGGAGTCTGCTATTTATGCATGACTTATTTGAGCCTTATGGCAAAATGCCTCTTTCAGTTTAGGTACAAATATTTTCATGAAATCATAGAGTACCAGGTTGGATGGGAGCTCAAGCATCATCTGGTCCAACCGTTCTTGGCAAAAGGACGGTCTAGACGAGGTGACCCAGCACCCTGTACAGCTGCATCTTGAAAGCATCCAGTATTGTGGAATCCACAGCTGCCCTGGGAAGATTATTGCAACAGCCGATGGTCCTCACTGTTAAAAATTTCCCTCTTGTGTCCAGTCAGAATCTACCCAGGAATAACTTGTACCTATTGCCACTCATCTTTTCTATGAAAAAGGGGAGTCTCCATCTGGGACACGCCTCTATCTCCAAGACTTTTTAAAATAATATGAGAGTGGCCTCACAACGTCAGCTCTCTTAATACCCTCAGGTGGATATTGTAAGGGCCCATCAATTTGTAGGGGTTGAGCTCCTGTAACAGTCCACATACCAACTCTTCCTTCATTGACAGTGGGTTTGTGTTTGCATCAACCTGGGTTTTTCTTCTCAAGTCTGGGGGACCAACAGTGCTGGTAAAGACAGAGGTGAAGAAACTGTTGAGAACTTCTGCCTTTTCGGTGTTGTTGGTGACTACTCCACCTCTGTGAATATTTTCCATCTGTTTCTGTACCTGAAGAATTCTTTCTTCTAGTTTTTGACATCTCTGGCCAATTTTGATTCAAGCTGAGCTTTTGCTTTTCTGACTGCATCCCTAGATGCCCTAGCAACGCTTTTGTAGTTTTCAATGGGTATTCACCTGCTTTTCCACCTCTAGTATGCTTCTCTATTGGTTTTGAGCAGACTCAGAAGTTCACAGTTGAACCAAGAGGGTCTCCTGCTCCACCTACTTCCCTTGCTTTTAAAGGGGATTAACTGTTTTTGTGCTTCCAGAAAAGTATTATTGAAAAACACCTGCATTCAGTAGCTCCTTTTCCCTCCGGGGAAGCTTCCCTTGGAATCCATCCCAACTGATCTCTAAGTGAGTTGAAGTTTGCTCTTTGTAAATCTAAAATATTTGTCTTAGTACTAACCGTTGGTGTTCTCAGCAGGATCCCAAACTCCACAGTATTTTGATCACTGTAGGCAAGGCTATCACTAACCGAGATATTACAAATGAGGTTTTCTTAGTTTGTGAGTAGCAAGTCCAGTAGTGCCTCATTCCTGGTTGGCACATGTAACATTTATGTGAGGAAGCAGTTCTTTAAGCATTACGAGAACTTGACAGATGACACGAGCTGTTGTATTGTTCCCCTATTGAATGTCTGGGTAGTTGAAATCACATGTAAAGAACCAGGTTCTGTTGATGCAAACCTTGCTTAAGGGAGCCAAATATTGCTTCATTGGCTTTATTGTCTTCGTTTGGAGGTTGGTAGCAGATGCCTACTCTAAGATTTCCCTTGGAGATGACCCAGAGGTATTTCGCAGGGCTTCCACAATCACTGTAGTTGACTTTTATATATTCCAGGTTCTTCTCAACACAGGGTGCAATGCCTGCTCCTCTTCATCCCTGCCGGACTTTATGAAACAGCCTATAGCCATCCAACGCAATCCTATAGTCATGTGAGTTGTCCCACCATAGAATTGTAGAATCATTGCAGTTGGAAGACACTCTCAGGATCATCAAGTCCAACCATAACCTAACCTAACTCTAGTACTAAACGATGTCCCTAAGGCATCTAAATGTCTTTTAAACCCCTCCAGGGCAGCAAAGGTGATTAAGGGGGTGGAGCATCTCCCTTATGAAGAAAGGCTGAGGGAGCTGGGTCTCTTTAGTTTGGAGAAGAGGAGACTAACGGGGGACCTTATTAATGTCTATAAGTGTATAAAAGGTGAGTGCCATGAGGATGGAGCCAGGCTCTTCTCGGTGGCAGACAATGATAGGACAAGGGGTAATGGGATGAAGCTGGAACACAAGAGGTTCCACTTAAATTTGAGATGAAACTTCTTGTCACTAAGGGTGACAGAGCCTGGAACAGGCTGCCCAGGGAGGTCTCCTTCCCTGGAAACATTCAAAACCCACCTGGACATGTTCCTGTGTGACCTCATCTAGGCGTTCCTTCTCTGGCAGGGGGCTTGGACTGGATGATCTTCTGAGGTCCCTTCCAATCCCAAACATACTGTGATACTGTGTGATACTGTGATACTTGTCGCTGCTTAGTTGGTTGCGATGGTGTGAGTGTTGTCACTTTGCACCCTGTCCCTTGAGTCCTTCACTTTGAAGCCCACCTCACCAAGTTAGCCAGCCTGCCGCCAAAAATTCCCTTGCCTTAGATACTGCTAACCAAAGGTTGCTCAAAGAGACTGTGGTGTGTCCACTCTCGGAGACAGTGTGAGAGGACAAGGCCCTGAGCAACCTAAAGTAACACCAATGGTACCTTTGCTTTGGGCAGATTCGAACCAGATAACTTCCACTGGTTCCGTCCATCCAAAATTATTCTCTGATTTTGTATTAGTGCAGTAATGGCTGTTCATAAACTTCAATTCCATGTGCTAATGTTGAGGGAAAAAAAACCCTAATGTTATTCTGCAATTGAGAAGATAATTCACAGTGAGAACCTCTAGGAGACCATTAAGTTTCCTTATTAAGTAAGTATGTTTAGTTTGATTATTTAAATAAACCATAATTTCTTACTGATCAGACAATCTTTGCCGCACAGTACAAGAAGCTGCCATAGTTACATGAGTGAATCAGTTTGAGGGGGCTATGTGACTTGTCATGATATTAGGAATTCTATTTAGGGAAGTAATTATCTACACATGATGAAAATGATCAATCACCTCGAAGTCAGTAACAAATGTGCAGTGTTATATGGCTCATTAGTATCTATGATGCATATACAAAAACCAGAAAGTTTCTTTGGCACTGATAGTTACAAGTACTGCAATATGTTTTTCTTGACTGAAATAGATAGGAGTTCTGCAGCAGAAGAAAACATCCTCTTCTTTTATCCCAAAATAGTGTCAGGACTCAGTATTCTCGCCCTGCTACAAGACTATAAAAGGAAAAGCCTCATCACCTGTGATATACTCAGAATATCTGGCAGTATTGTGAAGGTAACTGCCTCTTCAACTGGCATGAAATAATAGACATGTCTGGCAAGACAACCCAAAACATATGGGTGACATAAGCACTGGAATATTTACAATGGGATAAGATCAGTAAACCCCTCTGAGGACCTAATGCTGGGTAATTTTAGCAATTCAAAGACAAAAATGAGATTCATTGACAGCACTGACACAAAAGACTGAGTCATTGACAGGGACTCACTCATTGACAAAGGTTTTTCAATACTTTCCCCAACTGCATCATGCTCTGAAGCCACACAGTTTGGGAAATCATAGGTCAAGAAGAGATTTGAATTTACAGAGATTGGGGCATGCCTTAGGATACCAGCACCTGAGCATTCAAACAGCACCGTTACTGATGGCAGGAGCAGCACTTATTTATCTTCTTAAAACAGCCAAGCTCTTGTCTTTAAGAAATTATCTTGTTTGTTACTAAAGTAGTTACCTAATTACAAAGGCAGTTGTGTTTTGCCCTGTGACAGCTCTGATTCACGACATGAATTGACCTCAGTCCTTAATGAACTTATTTATTTTAAAGTGTGGGAATGGGTATTCAAGCGTGGTTACTGAACATAACTTCTCTTCCAGATCCAGAACATTTTTCCATCAAACATTAGATTCATGTTTCTCTTGAGGAAGATGGTTTTCTGGTTATTTTGGTCCATTACTGGCTGTGTCTACATTAGTAAGTAATGTAGTATAATAGTGACAGAGGAAATTGAGACAAATGTAAGATTTCAACAGGACTAGTTAGTAAAATCAAACCCTGCTGATATGTAAGCTTTTTGGGTTTTGTTAACATCAAAAAAACCCCACAGCCTGCTTATTACTTATGGGTGGGACTCTGGCAAACTTTGCTAGATGGGTCAGAGTTTTGAACTGTGCACGTAAACATCCTTAAAAATATAAATTCACCCCTCAAAGCTCCATAATCCAAAATTGGATTTGTGTTTGTATGCTGGGTAAAATAGATATTGATTCTAAACTTTTACAAGAAGGCGCATGGCAACCGCTGCTGCTGAAGATGTTATCTCATGTGTGCTTGTTAAAAATTACAAAAGCCATGATGAAAGATAATAGCCGAACATATGATTTGACGAGCTAAGTTTCTCATGAAAGAAACGTGCATTTAAATACACTACCTCAAGGCAGGATTATCATCATTTCGTACCAAAAGGTCAAATGTATCAATTGAGATATCTGGCATTTCAAAATTTATCATTTGGCATTACCTGAATTCCCAGGTCACACTCTGGATCTCCAAATGTTGTCTGTCAAAACATACCTAGTGAAAAGCTTAGGACCAGATTAACTGACCATGCACTTGGCAAAGTTAAAAAAACAAGTGTTGCAGCTTTTTGCAAATACCATGAGAAAAATGGAAGAGGAAAGGCAGTTTGATAAAGGATCTCATCAATTAAACCACAAGACTATCTGCAACTGGGCAGCACAAGCTTCCAACTCATGAAAATTTGACCTGAGAAGAGATAGAGAACCAGAGATCAACGGTGGAAAGAAATTAGCACAATCCAGAGCTGTTTGGATTGTAAAACATCTTTGAATTTAAAACACAGAAAAGCAAGTCATACAATAGCTGAGAACTCATGATGAAAACAAAAGCTTCTCACTCAACATATTATTTCTCTTTTGGTAAGAGAAAACATGATGCAACTGCTCTTTGAGGCAAACTACATTGAAATGTAACAAGGAGCGACCTAAATATATTTTGTATATATAAGGTTTATTTTAGATTTTCAAATATTGTCCTCAGAAGCTATTTCCCCTAATGTTCTTTAACTTGCTATTCGTGAAAGTGCTCCAGGCTGTCTCAGAAAATTCATTAATCACCTCCTAAAAACACTGCGCCAATTAGTACGTATGGCGCTCAACATAACTGAGCTCTGAACTGTGGTGCCAGTACCCGCTTCCTTCTCTAATAGACTCTGCTGTCACCATCGTTACTCGCAACGGTGACCCAGTGTAGACATTTTACAACTCCTTGGTAAAGCACCAGGTTTTAAAACTGTCATCTCTTTAGGAAGTTATTTTTTCGAGATCCAATTACCAAGGAAAGAAAAAAAAAAAACACAATACAGGTTCACTAAGTTAATAAACGAGTCCCACAAATTTAAAACTCAGTTTGGTTTTTTCTCTCCTTAATAGAAGTAGCTAATATGAAGAGGAATTCATATCTAACCAATGAGATATCTCTTTAAACCTTGCTTTAACAAGCTGCACTGACATGCAGGAGATTCATATGCAGCATATTGAAGTAAGAATTTCTCTGTTTTGCTATTAGTGTGAGTTTGATTTAAAATTTAAGAAAAAAAAAAGCCTAAAGATTTAAAGAGGATGATTGACTGCATAGATTTAATTCATTTAAAGGAGAAGACTACAGTGACTTTGAAGTTAAAGCAAAAACGTTAATACCGCATCTTAGTTCTAAAGAGAAATACAATCTATGCAACAGAGACAGCTAAAATATCCATAGGTTACTCATATTATTCACAATTAGTAGCAGCTCATACTACCATCAAAAATTGCAACAAAACCTTTCTTCATGAGAATATCTGCTTTCACTTCCAGTTAAGAATTTAAAAATGTACTACCTTAACTGAAACATTAATTGCATTAAAAATTATATGTTTATATCTATATTTGTTCTTTCGCTGGAAAAAAACTTTAGCGATATAAGCAGGGAGTATCCCAACAGCTTTTTCAAGACTAAGTAGAAAGAAGAAAGGGGCAAAAATATCTATTTCTCTTAGGTTAGGCAGCCTTATGTAGCATGGCATGATTTCTAGATGCTGCCCAGCAACAACGCACTGGCTGGAAATTCTTATCTCCACTTCTTCAATTTCTCAAATTCACGGAGCAGAACAGCAGGAAACGTGTGTTAATGAGCAGAGCGATCCCATTTGTGTACCTTCCTCCCCAATTCTGCCCCTTTGGTTCTCTCCTCTAACTCACTGTTTTCAGTTCTTGCAGTTTTCAGTAGTAAATCAACTAGCACAGCCCAAAGGATTGTTAACAGGTATTCATTGCTTTTAAAATAGCTTTAAATGATTTGAATATTGCTTAGCAACACCACCGCTATTTAAAGAGCTGTGACAATAACGTCTGTATGAGTAGGTCCAGAAAAGAACAGCTTCATGACATTCACCCAGTGCTTTATTCAGAGAGCTGGGTGCTTCTGCCTCGTGTCCTTCCTCCCCTGAAGGAGCAGCCACTCATCCCACAGCCCAAATAATATTTATAGGTTCAATATGTCAAAGACTAAAACAACACTGCACGGACCACACACACTTTAAAATCCTTAAGAACGCAGTCCTAACAAAAAAGGTTATCGCTAAACTTAGTGTTTCTCTTTGGTAAGAGAAATTATTACTTTACCAGGCTCTGTCTTGTGCTTATGAAACCCCAGAACGTCTTGAAAAATGGATAAAGTTAAGGTTTGCTTAATAGATGAAATAAATAGGTGCAGTGGGAGTCCTGTTACTATATCAGATCATGAAGAGAGGACTGGAGAGGTGATGCAGAGATGTTTGTGCCAGCCTGTCTTCTCACAACAACCTACTCCATTCCCACGCCAAACTGGACTGTGCAAACAAGAGATCGATTGCCAAAACCAAAAGTCACGGAACACCCGTTTATTAAAAATGAAACAGAGAATGGGTCTTTCTACACAGTATGGCTTTATCAGTTTAATGTGCTGCGTGTGGTTTAGAGCTGAACCGCGGCATGGGATTGAGGAACAGATTCCAGCTATAACAACTAAAAGCAAGACAAAAAAACACACACCTGACACGTATTTTGCCATGCAAGACAATAGCAGGCATCCTAAGAGAACAAAATACATAGAGAATGGAGATTGGAGGATGTTATTCTCTCCAAGCGGTAAAACATAAGCATGAAAGGGGTGAGAACTTCAGGATTATTGCAGAGTTTTGCAAAAGAAGCCATTTGCAATGCACAGTAAGTTTTATTCAGCCCACAAAGCTACAAACAATGCTGCAGGGCTGCCACCTACTGGAACTTGATAATATACAAATATAAAGACAGGAGAGGGAAATTAGTGACTGCTGGATGGAGAAAAAGAAGAGGGAGTGGCTGTTTGCAAGGGAAATAATGATATTTATAGTAAATGCATCCAGAGAAAATTGGATTAGATTCACACGTCTGAGAAAAGAACAATGATACGCTCCCCGAGTCGTTCAGACCAAATTGCATTTAAGGTTCCAGACTTCAGTGACTTCTCTACACTTATCAGGAAGGTCTTTTTCTTTTTTATGCCTAAAGTGTTTGGGCAATGGTCTGAGACGTGGAAAAAGAGATAGAAGAGCAAACAGAAAGCACATCCTCACCTAGAAGCATTTATCCTAGAATAATGCAACCCAGCCATAAATTTCTGCCATTATCACTTACAATACTATGAAAACATCCAAAACTACATGAAGTGAAGTGGGTCTTTCAGTGTTTCTACTGAATGGAAGAAAAATTAAAATCTTATTTTTATACAAATTGATCAAACTAATCTGCAATTCAGGTCTAAAAATATGGCTTTTCCAAATATTACAGTATTTCTGAACCAAAACATATCTAAATATTGATTGTCTTAATGAACTGCTGCATGCCTTCCTTTTTTCTTCACTGTTCTGTATCTCCTTCTTCGTCTCTACCTTTTCATCTTCTTCCTACAGTTCCTCTTACTTTTAATGTTTCCATGGCAATGCCAGCAAAAGAAAAGATTAAATATCCTCTGTGTATTTCCTTCTTTTTTACAGAAAATTTGGAAAGATGACAAAGAAAAAAAGAAAAATAGCATCACTTATCCCCCAGAGAATGATGCAAGAATCAGGACAATAACTCATTATGTGATCATGAAGACTTAATAGCTAACAGCTATTTGTAAGCTCATCTTCATAAACATTTAAACTGAGAATAACTGTTCTAAAGATATCATGTTAAAAACAAAAATAGCGGGAAAGCGAGAAAGTACAATCCAATGGGGAAAAAAGTTAAACTATTTAACTAGAGTTCTTAAGTGTTAGAGTTTATAATGTATCTTTAGGATAACCTCCAAAGTGTATTCTGCTTTTTTTTTTCCTTGAAGTCTTGATACTGCGGCAAGAAGTTGCAGATCTACAGTATAAGAATAGATGTAGTTTCGCATCTAAAATTAAAAATCAAGAAATCCTCTTGAAAAAGCCTGTTCAACATCAGCATTTTTTAACCCTTCTCAAAGGACAGAGTTTTCCTTTAATAGCTTATTGGTTTGAAAAGGAATTCTAGAACCACCACAGCGTAAGAATCTGGTAGATGCACTAAAAATGTGACTGAAACAGAATCACAGAATGGACTGGGTTGGAAAAGACCTCAGAGATCATCCAGTCCAACCCTTGGTCCAACTCCAGTCCATTGACTAGATCATGGCACTAAGTGCCATGGCCAATCTCAGTTTAAATCTCACCAGGGCCGGTGAGTCCAGCACCTCCCTGGGCAGCCATTCTAATGCCTGACCACTCTCTCTGCAAAGAATTGCTTTCTAATCGCCAGCCTCAATTTCCCCTGGCAGAGTTTAAGCCCATGGCCCCTTGGCCTATTGCTGACTGCCTGGGAGAGGAGACCAATCCCCACCTGGCTAGAACTGCCCTTCAGGTAGTTCTAGAGAGTGCTGAGCTCAGCTCTAAGCCTCCTCTTCTCCAGACTAAACAAGCCCAGCTCCCTCAGCCTCTCCCCATAGGTCTTATGTTCAAATTCCTTCCCCAGTCTTGTTGCTCTTCTCTGGACCCGCTCCAGCACTTCAATCTCTTTCCTGAGCTGAGGGGCCCAGAACTGAACATAATACTGCAGGTGTGGCCTCCCCAGTGCAGAGTACAGGGGAAGGATCACTGCCCTTGTCCTGCTGACCACGCTAGTTTGGATACAGGACAAGATACCGTTGGCCTTCTTGGCCACCTGGGCACACTGTTGGCTCATGTTGAGCTTCTGTCCATTAGTCCCCCCAGGTCCCTTTCTGCCTGACTGCTCTCCAGCCACTCTGTGCCCAGCCTGGAGTGCTGCAGGGGGTTGTTGTGGCCAAAGTGAAGGACCCGGCACTATTCATTGTACAAATAATTCAGACTTTAACTAGAAGGAATTCATTCCAATTTTAAAATCCTTCTCCTGAAGTACCCATGGGTCCATAGCAGACATCCCCAACTCTCTTATGTTAAGAAAGACACACTCTATTTATTCGATACAATGCTAAGAAAAATAGATATGGATGCATATGTCAGTGTAATTTAAGAAAAGAACATGCTATCTGGGGAGCTCAAACTATGATACCTTTGCATTTCCAACTGTGGGAGTGAAACAAATCTGAATTTTCCTTTCCCCTGCATCACAGCCTCTTCATTTTGGTGAATAGATTTCCTCTGAAATGGGAAGGTGGGAGATATCAAAAATACTTGTCAAATTAGTTAAAAGTGAATTAATAGGGGGGTCGGGTTGAATTTTCTTGTGTGTAAGTCTGAGAACAGTGACACAACAGAAATCTCAACTTAAGAAACTGATTGAAAATGGTTACAAGCTCTTTTTCAGGGTTATATTTCACTTGAAAATATTCCAGAGTTGTAACTGGACTTTCCAACTTTTTTTAAGAATTTATATGAGATTACTTAACATTGAAACAAAACACATTTTTTTAGTGTTATAATGGTACAATGGACAAAAATATTCACACCACCACACTTCTCCCTTTTTAAATTTAATTCAGAAATGGTTTAGAGCAAAGCTGAGTCAACTCTGCCTCAAGCTTTGCTTCTCGCTTTCAAGTCCTTTGGTCCCTTTTTTAGACTGAGAAATTTGCTGCGAGCCTCCTCCTTCCATTTCTTGCTTTAGTATCCAGAATTTGATTAATGCTGGTACACTGATATTTAGAGAACTATTTCTCAGAGAGTTCAGGTATCAAGTATATGTACCCACACAGGAGGTTGTAAACCTTAGAAATTCCAGGTCTATGATTTAGATGAAATATTTCCCTTAAACCTTGTTAATTTATTCCATATTGTATTTAAACAAACTGTATACCATCTTTCAAGAATTCAAATTAGTTTGAAATTATAAGGAAAACTGATTAATTCCTGTCTATGCAGAATATTTCTTATTTGAAAGGTTCAAATAGCTTTTGGGCTATTTTTTCCTCTCTACTTCTAGTCCACAAAAGATCCACCACCACTGTAATCAATGCGAAAAGCTCCAATGTTTCGCTCTTGCAAATTATATTGAGTGTGAGATTGTTTAAATGGTCAAGATGCCCACAAAATTAATATCATTCTTGTGTATATTTGAGTCTTCAAAGACAACGTTGTACAATGATTAACCCTTAAATTGTATTTTGATCCACAGGGAGTTTATACAAATAGCCACAGAAATCCAAGTTTTCTAATATTAAAATGCTGATGACATGTTCAAACAGCCTTTTATAAGAAAATGATAAATGTTAAAGAAGCAGACATTACTAGGGACTGATTTCCACCCCATGTCTACAACTGCTTACACAATTAACCTATTGACATGAAGATTTCTTGTTAATAAGAAATCCACAATGTGTGTGCCAAGAGTTTAAAAGCTAATATGATCTATTACTTGATTTGTCTCTAGAAAAATATGCATACTGGCTTGTTATTGCATATCTAACTACCTATTTAATGTTCATAATGGAGTTCTTGTCATTTGAGCAATCCATCTTTAGAGATATTTTGTGAGTCATTTTATTGTTTCCCCCCCATAAATACTTAGCCAATAGGTACTTTTTGAAAAAAATGATGATATAAAGATACACTGAATTATATTTCAGAAAGTAACATATGACACAATACATTTTCCTTAGTAAAGTACGTCTGTGTTTCTTTTTAGGCCTGGTGTTCTATTTTCTTCACTTTGAATGTTTGTGAAGGTGCAATTTCTGGCATAAGCTTAATCTTTGAGCCTTTCAGGCCTCCTTGCCCTCTGATGCAAATTTTCTGTAGATTAAACTACACAGCTCTATCACTCTTGCTTGGAATTCTTCACATTAGAAGCCACATTAAGGAGTTTGGATTGAAGCCTGTAAACTTGTTTTTCCTCTAGAAACCTATGAAAGAATAAATTTCCACTAGACAAGACTGTTTTCTTCCAGAAGCAGTTCTTTCCAAAAATAAAGTGGCACTTAATTGCAAGGCAAGCATAGCACTTTGGAAGATATTTCTGTCTTTCTAACATAGTTGCTCTGTATTTTCTGGACAGGACAGCTTATAGGGCTTCTTGTATTGATAAATCCGAAGTTTTATATATGTAAAAACTGGAACTAATAATTATTCTGGAGTCAGACCAATCTCAAGCTCTTTCCTTTATTCTTCTGGTTACTCAATAGTTTTTATGTTCATTTTTCTCTGTTCCCTTGGCACTCCATGTTTCACTTCTGCGGGTCCATCAGTTCTCATTTATTTAAACATTCTTTTTAAAGCACTGTTTTCCGATACAATGCAATACTATTCCTCACCTGCCAACACGACATTGCATGAAATTCCAAAGAGACAAATGGCATGCACGTCTTTAGGGCTGGGAATACAGACTCCAGCACACTAGAATTATTTCTCAAATAAGCTGGAAGCCAAAAAAACCCAAACAAAATGAGAAAAGAAGGAAACAGCTTGGAGTGACGGAAGGTCAAATACCTATTAAGAGCAAGAACAGTGTGGCTCAGCCCTAGAAACCCAGAGTATGAGCAGCTTTATGGGATACAATTTCTACCTGACACCTTATAAAGCCACCATGATGGTACCAGTGATGAGGATGGATGTGTCCACCAGGTAAGATAATCACCGTGGATTATTTCAGCCAGAAAGGCTGAAAAACTGCTAAGAGGAAACTCTCTGAGAGTGGAAAGTGTCAGTTTGGTCCATCGTGTTCATAGGGTATTTCTAAGAGTCTGAATGATTTCCCATTGAAATTTTCAATCAGGGAAATAACCCATAGCAATAAAAATGGGTTTAATATCAGGGCACTTGCAAATACATTGTCTGGAATTGTACATTGCCTTACATTTAATTGAGGTTAAAAAGAAAAAATACATCTCAGAGCTGGGAATATATAACAATAGACTAAACACTAAGAAAAGCAAGGAAAACTGACATTTAGAGAAGCCCATATCGTTCTAAAAGGAATTTATAAAAGAAAACCACACACGAGGGTTTTTAAACTGCTAATTTCAAAAACCGTGTGAAGGCTGTCTATTAGAAATTATTCTAAATGGCATGTGTGGCAGCTTAATTTGCCTATTTAAAATAAATATACTCCAATTCCTTTCTCAAATGTTCTTCTCCCACTCTCCAATGATACAAGCTCATTTAACAACTGCTGGTCAAACATGTTCCGACAATAGTGAAGCAAACTGCTGAGGATTATTACAGGCAAAAAAGAATTCTGCCATTCTAAATAAAGTGGCTGGCAATTAGTGATTTCAGTTGGCCTTTTCCCCACACTGTTTAGCAGAATGTTATATTTAAACCTTATTAAAATGTACAGAGATTCCAAAATCTTAAATATAGATTTCCTTGTGAATTTGCTTTCAAAGTCAAATAGATAAAACAGAAAAGTGGCAACAATTTTAGACAAAAGACATTGAAAGGTCATATTGGGTTATAAAATAAATCCTTCTATTAATATACTTGCATTGTCTGTATCACCTTTGGATATTCCAGAGGATTACTATCTTGAACAGTGAGGTTAAGCCCTATTTCTACATAGGAGTCTCTTGAAACCTTAAAGGGTCAAGAGAAAATGAAAATAAACACCTCTAGAGTATATTTATGTATATTAAAGTGAAGTTGTTGGCTTTTTCCTTGAGTTTAAACTCACAACTCTTCCCACATCTTTTTTACACGCTAGAAAATCCACTGATTCCTCTGTCAGAAATAGTCTATTCATAATTCGGAGAAAACAGGGACGAATTAGAAGATTACCTGAGATCCTTTAAATCATATTCTCAATTCATTTCGGCATTACCATCAGCATTTATTTGTAAAAAGCCATGTGAAACAGAATGGCATTAAAAATGAAGTTGGTTTGTTTTGCTTTGTCATCCAAGTGAAATGTAACACCTGATTCTGATTTTGTTAATCGGAACAAGATGAAAGCACAAAAAAAAGGAAAGAAAAGAAAGAAGTGAGCTAAGCTATAGTCTTAGAAGCAACTAGGAGAGATTGTCTTCAAAGGTTTTCATTTTGCAAAAGGAATTGGTGGATGGCATAAAACCTCAGAGCAACTTCATAATCACCTTGTTACCACGTTTCCAGAGGAAGAAAGTTTATATGGGACTTAGAATAAAAAGTCATAGCAATGAACCACAACTATGTTCCTTGGGGCCATGCATTGGCAGATAAAAGGCAGATACACATCCTGGCCTGTCTTTTGCTCACTGCATTAAAAGATGATTTAAAGCACTTTTTATGGTAAAGTTCCTTTAGATTCTCCAAGCCATGTGGAATAATGAAGACTGGATCTAATTAAAGACTCATATTTTTCTTTCTGATAAACAGACAAGCAGTAAAAGGGGGAAATACCCAGCTATCTTGCACCACTTATCAAAGTGTTATATTTTAAGAGTTTTATTACTTTTCAGCCGAAAGTCCCTGCAGACAAAGCTCGGCCTTATCCCCCTGTAGGTCCTTCACCCCCCAGCCACACTTGGCATATAGAAAATGAAAATCTCGTTTCCATTCCATTCTATCTCGATCCATAGTCCGGGAACAAACCAACGTTTACTTGTTGTCACTACTTTGCTAATAGTGATTGTTTCTACCGATAGATGGGACTCTCATTCCCTTCCCTGCTGCTATTTATGCTGGAGCATAAATATTAATGTAGAGAAAAGTTTAGACCAGAGGGAAATTCTATATCATTGACCCATCAAGAACAGATTGCCTTCATTTTGCAAAAAGTTGTCATTTCCCCCTTGACCACAAAACCTATTTCAATTGCTGTAAATTCTGTCACTGACTACATAAGAAACACAAAAAGACGCACTCCAATCATAAAGAGTGGAACAATATTAATATTAAAAAATGAATGCAATTAAACATGTACTCCTGATTATCCAGCACAAGCATAATCATTTATCTTCTGTACATGCTGAGCTTAAAACTTAGAATAATGTTCTTTTTGATTAAAATTTCATCGAGCAAAGACATTCTTTGCCCGTTAAATAAGAAGTTAGAATATGTATAAAAGGAAATTAATACAGGAGGCAGCCTGCACGTAAGCGAGGAGAAAACACTTACAAAGTAAGGGAAGTGTTATTGACTGCCTTTCCAAAATTTCATGCCATCCATAAAACTTCCCCTGTATTATAAAGAGTATGTCAGAGAGAGGTGATAAAACAAAGTTACTAGAAGGTCTATGTTTCCATTTCCAGAATCTGTGCATATTGTACATATTAATAAATATCAGTGAGATTAAGTCAAAATAATGCATATGAGCAATCAAGCAAGAAGTTTCTGAATCATTGGGGATTGCTGGTATACTTCTTATTTACAGCAGCACTAAGCAAACCTGTGATTATATTAAAATACAGGCGAAGCCTACATTAATGCAGAGGAGGTATAATGAAGACTAAAAAGACAATACATCTCTACTATTCTTAAAATGAGCAGACAAAGAAAAAACTTCCCATTTCTCATTGAACAGGGTAAAAAAAGTCAGTTTCTCAGTTCATTAAGAAGAATGAAGTGAAAACTTTTGCATGTATTAGAAATTATTCACAGGTTTAAAGATATTAACAGTTGAAGGTGCAATTCTGATCATATTTCTTTGGCCGTCAAGTCTAAAAAAAAACAGATGTGAAATTGCACTCAGTGTTTTTAAACATGATTATAATCTCTGATAGAGGAAATGAGGAGAAATCAAAATATGTATATGTCTTGTTTCTGTTTATTGACATATTATTTCAGATAGTCAAACATCCTTTAGAAACAAGTGACACATACCTCTAAATGAAGTAATTCAGTAGATTTTTGTGCTGCATAATCACTAAGTCAGTTTACCATCTCATAATTTGTCCTGAGACCCGGAAAAAGGTTCACCAGGTGGTTCACTTATGGTTCAGTTTAAGATAAATGTCTTTACATCTGTGCGAGATGCTTTGCCAAAAGCAAGGGGACACGTACTTATGTGCATCTTCTGAATCAAGACCGCAGAGTGTGGGCTGATGAAATATATAACAGCTATACATAGATCTCATTGTATGGGGACAAACATTTTAGCAGGGCCTGTTGCGATAGGACAAGGGGTGATGGTTTTAAACTGAAGAAGGGAGATTCAGGCTGGACATGAGGAAGAAATTGTTGGCGCTGAGGGTGGTGAGAATCTGGCTCAGGTTGGCCAGGGAGGTGGTGGATGAACCATCCCTGGAGACATCCCAGGCCAGGCTGGACGGGGCTCTGAGCAACCTGAGCTGGTGAAGATGTCCCTGCTCATGGCAGGGGTGGCACTGGGGGAGCTTTGGATGTCCCTTCAACCCAAACTACTCTATGATTCCCCACAAAGGCTACAACAACAGCTCATCCTGTCCTGCCCAAGATGGAAAAATATGTCCTTTTTCTCTCCAGCAACCTCGTTTTCCCAGCTTTCAACACTCGAAGAACATTTTCCTTTTCCTCTTGCAGTCCAGAGAATCCATATAAAGTGTTACACTTAACTTCTAAGATATATATTTTGAGGGCAACAACTGCATATTTTTATGTGATGAAATATTACACTTTCTGCCTTTTTCTCTCCCCCAGACTTAAATACAATATGAAACCCTCAACTTCATTTTAAAAAGCACAGGTAGAATTTATATAAAGGCTCTCATTACCATCAAGGCACCAATCCTCAGAAAAGGTTCTAGGTTGATGCTACCCAAAGTGGGTAAGACACATCACATTTCTCCTCGTTCCCCAGACTCTCAGAGGAAGATGGGGATTGGAAAATACACGGTTTGGTATGTTTGAGAACTGACCTTTCACTAATAAAGAGAAGCACAGTTGCTGTTTTAAATCAAATGTCTTCATCTGCATCCAGGTGTATAAAATTTCAGTGAGACGTTACCTGCAAGAAGGACCTAATTAAACAGAATTGATTTCCTCCCAAATGTTTGTCACTACGTATGGTTTAGGAATTTCACTAAATTTCGCTGCACAGGAAACCAGTGAAGCAAGAAGGAAAACACACCAATAAATGAAATATTTGAATGGCAATTATTTTCTATCCCCCAGCTGCTTCTAGCAGAGAATTCAGCTCATTTTGATGAAGGCATTTGCTATTTCTTAGTTGTGAAAAAAATAGTCCAAGGTACAAAGTTCAAAATAGAGCATTCAAAGAAAACAATAATTAGAACTACTCAACTACACTAAGATGCTATTACAATTGAACAGCTCTATCTGCTGGTAGCAGGGTCAGAAATTTAATGCTGCACCATTTGGTGTAATGGCTGTGATAACTGCTCGCTTATTTTCACACCTATAGTGGAAGATAATTAAAGTAATATCCTTTTATTTGTAATTAGGTGGCATTACTCATCTAAACTGAATGCAAAAAATGAGAAAAGGATCAGAAAAATGAAGAAAGTGTTAGATTTCATAATTAGCACGTCAGAACTTTCTCCACCCTGAATTTACGTCAGAAAACAAAATTATTTAGTAAGGGCCTGAGAATTAAAACCTCTGGATTTTATTTTTCTTCAAAAATCACAAAAAGACTAGAGAAGACATGAAGTGTAATCTATATATATTTTAAACATAGCTTTTATATTTTACTCCTAGAAAGCAAATGCATTCAAATGAAAGTAGAAAAAAAAATGCATTTGATTATTTGGTACTGCTTAATATTTTCATTCTACCCCCTCGCTTTGGGATAACAAATCAATCTTTCAGCACACAGAAAAAAAGAGGCTCTGAACTGTGGACTTTTCTGTATTTGCAAGAAGTTTCCTTTAACTGTTGAATTTCATTTCATAACCTTCCTGGACCTCTGCTGAGGTGAAAGCTTGAACTGAGATTAGAATGGGAATCAGCACGATTTGACAAGCCATTTGATGTATTTGCCTGTAATAACTTTGGCATTGCAACCTTCAAGGGGGCAGAAAGCTGACGGCCAGAGAAAGGAGACAAAGGATGTGGTTCTGTGACTGAAAACCAGTCTTTAATCAAAGGCTCTGGGTTTCTTATGAGGGGATAAAAAGATGAATTTCTTAAGCTTTTCTCATCCTGAAAACAAAAAGCAGTTGATTGCCAGATATACCAGGCATGCAAGATCAAAACCTGCAATAGTTTGAGCATAAAATAGCCAAAATGCTCTGCACAGGAAGGTAATTAGATTATCATCTGAATGCACAAATCAAAAGTATGTAGCTGTTGGAGATGTTTTGACTTTAAAATTTGATAAGGTTGGAGAAAGAGTCTTAAAGAACTAAAGTTGTTTCATTGCCAGTGAGGCGCTGCTAGGTCACCAGAAAACCCTCAAAGACTCCTTCTTCCCTTCCCCTTCCCCTTTTCCTTCCCCTTTCCCTTCCCTTCCCCTTTCCTTTTCCCTTCCCCTTCCCCTTCCCTCTTCTCTTTTCCTCAATTTAAATTTGGAGTTTTACTACTTCTTTGAGATTCTGGTCTTGGCCATCTCCAGTACTTTCAGAAGACAATAGCACAGGAATTTTGGAAATCCCTGTAGCCATCCACATATCTCACTGTCCAACACCTTTGTTCAGTTCCTAAAGTATTTTATCCTGAATGTAATGCTCTAACGACTCGCTGAACTTTTTATGTAATGAAGCATGTAAAGAAAAGTGAGCAACACAGCCCAATATAATCATCATAAAAATCAGACTAATTCTGGATGAATTTATACATATGCATTCTCCACTCCCTTAATTTAAAATGAAAATATAAGTATCCAGTCATTTTAAATATTTTTTTTTCTTAAATATGCAGATGTACTTTCCTGGTTTTCCCATTTTTGAATCACACAAACTGTATAGAAATGTTAACATATTGAAATACAATAAACTTTTTATACCAGCTCAGCTGAAGACAAATGTTAATGCTGGGGAGAAATTCCCAAGTAGAATTCCTAAAAGAAACATTAAATATTCTGTTATCAAGCAACACGAACTTTGTGCACAACAAAATCCTGACTATGGAAACAATGTGAGACTTCCATAACCAGAAAAGCTTATAACTGTGTATTTAAGGGTCATTTATTTAATTTAAATGGTTTTAACAATGGTAGAATTTTAGCAGCATCTTCACACACCAAGGCTCAAAAGGGTGGTAAATTGGGGAATATTTACCAATTCAACTAAAAGATTTACTAAATGCTGCAATGTTCACATAACCCAAATGTACATAAAGTTACAATGTTAGTGGTTTGCAATTAAAAGTAGCAACGATTTTACCTTTACCAGTACCCAAGGTATACACGGCAAAATTTTGTATGGAAAGTCTGATTCCCTGTCTTGAAATGTTTCCCAGCTAAAGTCATAGGCTTCCCTAAACCTGCTTACACAGGTAAAATTCTGGTTAGAGACAAGAGTCAAAACCGTATACGAGGTAAGAAAAATAGTTTCAGAGACTACTAATCATTCCTTTTTTCCTCTTAAGCTATTAAAAATGCAGCCCGCTCCCTCAGATATAGGTATGGCTGTGTTACTGAGAAACAGCAAGGAAACTACTTCATAAAATATTGTTAAACAATATTGTTATAAAAATCTGTTTCAGTAATAGTAAATAGCAAGCTCAGGAATAGTAAATGTCAAAGCTCTTGGAGTCTTACATCCAGCAATAGCTTCTGCAAACATGATTTATCCCTTCTACTTAGCATTTTTTCATTTCTTCCCTGATTTTGCCTAAGGAAAGAGATTCACAGACTCTTGTACCAACTAAAATTACTGTCAATATGCAGGAAAATGATTGCAAAAGTAGAGCACTGAAATGATAATGAAGTAAGAAGGCAGGACAGAACAATTCTGTAAAAGA
Organism: Columba livia; assembly: GCF_036013475.1. Classification (NCBI taxonomy): domain Eukaryota; kingdom Metazoa; phylum Chordata; class Aves; order Columbiformes; family Columbidae; genus Columba; species Columba livia. The sequence continues at coordinate 4,392,658 of NC_088605.1, read as the reverse complement.
CCGAGTCAAGCAGAACAGGAATAAAAGTGTATATTACGTATAACCCACCGGTGTAAACCTCGTCTCACAAAGGAATAACGTATTTTATCTGTACTTAAGCAACAGTAGGATTGTAGAACAATGGGTTTAGAAGGAAACAATTTGGGAGATATTGGAGACATTCACAACACTACTAGACATGGACCTGGGAAAGCTGGACTAGTTGGTCCTGCTCTGAGCAAAGGGCTTGAACCAGATCTCCAAAGGCACCTTCCAACCTCGACAATTCTGTGGTAGTCGTGAAGAATTAAGAATGAATCAAACTTATCCTTATAAAGTTAATTTTGATGGTTTGAGTGGTTTTTTTGGTTTTCTTTGAGTAGATTTGGGGTACACCGTGGCCTAAAACAAGTTCTTCTGAATGCAGAATGTTGAGGATAACATGCAAAGTCTAAAAGTGTTGAAAATGGGGTTACAATATGTATCCTTTGCACTGTCAAGATGATGCCATTAAGACCTACTTGGGCATTCATGGTGGATTTCTCCCCTACACGTGAAACAATGCTTCTAACACTGAATTTTCTGAAGAGTTCTTGGTTTCCAAAGCTAGTCTCTGACCTTCTTGCATAGTCCTGTGTTCTCCCTCTTCTCTAAGGTTTCCCTGAAGATACTTTGTTCAGAGGAGGCTGATATAAGTCTATTTACAAGCAATCTTGTGTTCTCTCACGATCTTTCTGTCATAGAAGTGCTCTTATAGATGTTTATCCTTGCATTGTTAAAACTTTGAAGGAAATTAAAATGAAATATTAGATGCTTTTGAGCTCTGGTTGTTTTGTTTTGTTTTCATAAGACATTTAATGAATTAATAAAAAAAACTCCACAAAAAAAAAAAAAAAAACAAAACACACCCATAATGGATATCACAGAATGGCTGGGGTTGGAAGGGACCTCTGGAGATCATCTATTCCAGCCCACCTACTAAAGCAGGTTCACCAGAGCAGATAGATATAGATGTAGATGTAGATGTAGATATAGATATAGATAGATATTAATAGACTATTGGAGAAGAAAAACATTCTTTGTAACTATTATTCCTCCTTTCTCAATAAATGCTCTCAGTAACATTCATCATTCATTAAATATGATTCATCTCCCTTGGCCTTTATTCAATGTTTAATGTTTCTAACGAACTTAATGTAGCAAGTGATGTAATCAGACAAAAGCATGATGAGAGCTCTTTCTGCCACTATAGGCACAATCAGATTTAATTAAAAATGCTGTGTTAACTGAAAGTATTAGTTAACTATTACAGGCCCAATATATTGTCTACCTTAGAGAAGCACTTTCCTCATTATCAAACAAGAGTTAGAAGCTAGTTGTTGCTTCTTTAATCTGCTGGGTACATTAGTATCTCATTAAATGTGCCTCACAGAACAAAATGATTTGTTTGATATTATTGGAAAGGATCAACAAAAAAATAACAAGTTCCTGGAGGTTTTATTTCACGAATGAATAGGTATAACTACCCATTAATTACAGCATACCTGAAAACAGTGAGTAAAATTACATTCCACTGAGTGAAGCATGGATAAAAGTTTCAATCTGGAACTGGTATTCATTGGCGAATTGTACATTTTCCTATATTCGTTGGTGAATTATACAATTTCTTCTGCAGGCAGTTGTTAAAACAACTCAGTGATTGAAGAATAACATCCAGCATCTACTAATTTTGGTTTATATTTCTACATACATTTTAGAATAGTATTTCACTATGATTCCAATGCATATAGGCTGACAACATACCTTTCTACTCTATGCATTCCACCATGGAATAAAAGTAGAAAAACTTTAATTTTGAGGTTTTTGTTTGTTTGTTCTGGGTTTTTTTTTTGTTTGTTTTTGTTTTTTTTGGGGGGGGCGGGGGGAGATGTCCTGGTTTTGTTAAAAACAAGACCGGTTCTCTTTCAGTGATGTTTCTTTCAGCTCAGTTCTTCTAGGTGCCTGTACTTCTCTGAGTTTTAGCCTGCATATTTTTCCTCGGATGCTGCACTCGGTGCTGATAAGAGACCAACGGGATGCTGAAGCTCATGTGTAGATTTATTACTATGGTAGCCAAGTAAGACTGACAAGTTTTCCCACGTTCCGTTGTGAGGGGGGCATGTTTGAGGAGGGGTGGATGGAACAGGTGACTAGAGCTGTCCAACAGAAGTATTCCATCCCATCATCATCATACCCCTATATAAGAGGATGATCACAGGGTCACTCTCTCTTCGCCCATGGCCGGCATCTGGAGAGGCCCCTGTCTGTCTGTCTGTCTGTGATCCTCAGGCCCTGCATCCTGCAGCCAGGTTCCGCTTTGCTGTGCAGTCCCGCCCGTGACTTCAGGGCCTGAGCTGCAGCTGTTGGAGCCGCCAGCTCCGCACCCCCAGCTCTGCTGCGGAGTGACGCAGCTCCACATCCAGCACTTGACATTGGTTTTGTATGTTTTGTATATATATTCTCTATTTACTAGTAGCATTAGTTACTTTAAACTTTAAAACTCTCAATCTTAAGTCTAAATCTCTCTTCCTTTCTCCTTATCGTTCTTATCATCTTTCTGATCAGTAGGAAGGGGTGGTGGGAGGTAAAGGGGATAACAGGGAGCATCTGCCATGGCTTAATGCCGCCTTGCCTTAAGCCTTGACAGATTTAATTGGTGACCCATACGGGGAAAGAAATGAGACCGTATGAGTTAAAACGAGACCATATGGAGAAACAAGACCGTACACAGAGAGAGTGTACGGGGATGTGATAAGAGAAACCATGATAGGGGGTTTGTTTGTTAATTTTTTTCTTTTGAATATTTCAAGAAAGTCAATGAACATTCTGGATCCTATTCCCCTCATTTCATGAATATCCCTCCCATCATTCCATAGCTCAGCATCCCTGTGATTCTAGGATATCTGTTAGAAGTCCTATGTCTGTCTTTCTGTTTTCAACAGGGCACTACTATCTCTTAAGAAGATGGTCCCTAAAATGTTTATTTTTCCATAGCTAACGAACAAATGCTGCTTATTATTAAACAAGCATGATAAGGCACTTAAATGTTTACTGTCCTCTCATCATATTAGTTTGAATACCAGATGGTAGCAAGCGAAAAATTCCAGTAGATCCTTCAAGCAATTTTCACTTGGGGCTTCAGTAGAGCCAGAGTTTGCAACTTTGCTTATAGAAAACTATTAGGTCCTATAGTCTGGGAACATGGATAATAAGAGATGTAAAGTAAACTCATTCTGGGTTTTTTGGCCAATTTTCAATAAGTAAATCTTGTGAGAAAAAAAAAAAAATAAAAAGAAAGCTGAATACATGTATGTTATACAAGTAATTTTGTCTGAATAATAATACTTTAAAAAAATGAGTCTCAAAGTTATTCGAATTTTTTTCAGGGATGCACTGAATTTTTTGCTGAAGAATGTCAACAGGTCAAAAATACAAATCCCATAATAAATTATTTCAGTTTTTTCTAACATTCTCTAATTCCTAGTTTCATCCATTATTGCAGTCTTGAAAAGATGAATCACAGTAGTTCATATTTAATGGAAATACTTATAAGTAGTTTCTATTTTTTTTTTAATGAAGTAGAGATGGCCTTGTTTTCTTTTTCATCTTTGAGAGGTAATTATTCCTGTGTGAAGGAAAATAACTTTATATTCATATGGAGGTCTAATAAAATTCAATAGAAGTTTGAGGTTTACTTGCAAAATCTGTCTTTTGTTTCCAGCTTATGTTCAAATAGTCACCACCATAAAGACGGAATTCAAGTTATTTCTAAGCCAAAAGAAAGAAGACAATCCTCAGCGTGATGTAAACTTCAAGAAAATATTCAAGTGTAATAAAAGATGTCAAAGGTCTACCAATGACAATCATAGCAGCTATTACTTTAATTACTCACAATAAATCCGCATTATCACTGCAATATATGCACTACATTGGGTGCAATAAACCTCGGATTCGTCATGGCAAAAAGGCTGTTTAGTTATATAGAAATCGGTTGCGAAAGGTGAAATCTTTGCCTCACTGACTATCATGAAAGTTTGATATTGATATTGACACTATACTGAATATGTGAATGAAACATCCCCTTTGTAATTACTTATGTAGATTCCCTATGACACCAACAAAAAACTAGAGCACAAATACTGACTAAAACTAAAGAATTTCTGGGGTAGGCATGTGGAAATCAGTGGGAAATTTATGAAGGAATTCGATGACATCAAAGTATCACAACTTATAAAATGCCAACAAAAAATAGATTAACCAAATAAGATAGTGTATGAGTCATCCCATGCCTGTGCCCCCTACATGTACAATTTACTTTTCATAGAAGAAAGAGAAAGTAGATTTACACACTAACATACCAGAAAAAATGTGTTCCATTTTTCCAAGTTTTAAGTGTTTAGTTTTGCATTGGCTATTAAAAAAATAATTTTAAAAAAAGAAGAGAGATTGCCTTGAATCGCTGAAAGTAAAAGATGATATTAGATAAGAAAAGCCTGTTCATTCAGATTTTGACAAGTACCACTTATAAAATCAGCTGCCTTATCCAGAAAAATCAATTTTCTCGTACAGATTGCTGGGCCCTATGTGGGTTGTTGTGACATTGTCCCTACTGAGGGTGTATTATTTTCCTGCTTTCAGTAGGATCACCTGTATTTTGAGTTAAAGTGATCTAAGCTGTTGCTAATCTACCCCTCCAAGCATTAATACACAATGACGTCCTGTAATAAAATTGAGAATAGATCCTGTCTATACTAAACTTAAAACTGTCCCACCTTGGATCATCTATCATGTTCCCAAATGCAATACTATTAAAAAACCAATAAACATTGTAAATTCATGTCTCAAATAGAATACTCACATTACAAAATGCACATTTTCTTTCAACTAGCTATTCACATTAGGTGGCACTTTCCATCCAGTGATCTTCCTCATCACCCACCTTCCCTATGGTACGTTATATGATTTCATATATCTTAACTATCACAAGAGAAATTGGGTCATATTAATCTGACTTTTTCATAGTATGGCCATGATTTGTGTTATTGCTGAGTACAGTCAAGATTTAGTAAAAAGCTGCAGAAACTGGTGGTGAAGGCCGGTATTAAAATAGGGCAGTCAGGACCATTGAGGCTTGAACCTGTAGAAAGGCTGATATAGATATAGAAATATATAGATATATGAGCATATATCTATATAATTATATAGATATAGATACAGATACAGATACAGATATAGATATAGATATAGATATAGATATAGATCACAGAATCGACTGGGTTGGAAAAGACCTCAGAGATCATCAAGTCCAACCCTTGGTCCAACTCCAGTCCATTGACTAGATCATGGCGCTAAGTGCCATGGCCAATCTCAGTTTAAAAACCGCCAGGGATGGTGAGTCCAGCACCTCCCTGGGCAGCCATTCCAATGCCTGACCACTCTCTCTGCAAAGAATTGCTTTCTAACCTCCAGCCTAAATTTCCCCTGGCAGAGTTGAAGCCCATGGCCCCTTGGCCTATTGCTGACTGCCTGGGAGAAGAGACCAATCCCCACCTGGCTAGAACTGCCCTTCAGGTAGTTCTAGAGAGTGCTGAGCTCAGCTCTAAGCCTCCTCTTCTCCAGACTAAACAAGCCCAGCTCCCTCAGCCTCTCCCCATGGTTCTTGTGTTCCAGTCCCTTCCCCAGTCTTGTTGCTCTTCTCTGGACCCGCTCCAGCACTTCAATCTCTTTTCCTGAGCTGAGGGGCCCAGAACTGAACACAATATTCCACGCTAGTTTGGATACAGGAATGACTTGATATAATATTTTAAAAAAATATTTTCTCTGTTTAGGTAATGCATTATTACAAGCCAAGATTCTTGGTATGTTGTTAAAAATGCCCTAGTGTTTGACACTATAAGCACCCTTCAATGTATTTTTGCTACTATAAAACCAGTTTTTAAAAGCTGGAATAAAAATCCACCTTTTGCAAGGCTGATTGAAAATTCCAAGACCTATGATATTTTGACGGATAAATTGCAATTTGCAACCTTTTCTCTGATCATTATCCTCTCAATCCCACTGTGATTTTTTGTATCTTCAAGAGAAAAGGGTTTTCAAGACTGAGACTTCGTCTGTGGTGAGAACAACTCTAATGGAACAGGGTAGCCAAAAATTAGCACCTTACTGAGTTAATGGCTTTGTTTCTTTTTAAGAAAAAGGATGAAGAGATAAGTACTTCCAGTGTTATAACCAAAAAGTGGGTGAAAATAAAACGACTTATTACCTGTGTGCAGAAAATAATTAATTTCCTGCTCTGAATAGATAACGTCTTGTGCTTTGTTATGGGCTTCAACATTTAATGTAGTATTTTTTAACTGATTTAATAATCGCAGAGAACTATTAGGCTCAGTGCCTTGCCAGTCCATATTAATTTGAGTATTTAATAATCTTTTGTTCAGGGTGGTTCTTGTGTCACATCTGAAGTGGCCAAAGAAAGAAACAGAGGACGGGAGGCAAAATTAAATATCAATAATGCTTGAGGAAAGCTGAAGATAAGACATTTAAGGGGTCAGATACAGGTTTCAGCCTTGTGAATTCATCTAAAGAAAAGACTTCTTGTTAGAACAAGAGGACTGAAGCAAAAGATAAAACTAGTCCTGACTTAACGCTCAGTATTACGATACCTTATTCTACTTCGCAATATCCCAAGAAAGTTAATAGATATATCTATCTATATTTATATATTTAAATACAATGCAAGAGAAGGAAAATTACAAATAAATATTAAAATAAAAGAGGAAAAAAGATGTATATTACAACCTAAATTTTGAATGCATGGAAGTTTATATTATTTCAACAAACTCATAGTTTAAAGGCCATTAATCACATCACTGATCAAAATAAGTCTGTCAAATATATATATATATTAGACATATATATTTACACATATATATTTATATATATATATACACACATACATATTTTTATATATACATATATATATGTATAAAAATACGTGAAAACATACTTGCCTGAATAGGATAAATAGAAAAAGAACACATGTATATCTAAGGATTCTGACCTGCAAATTTCTACAAAAATGTATATATGTATATATGTAAAGATGTATATTCCCCTTTGAAAATACCTTTTCTAGATTCTCAGTGATAAAAGCAGTTTTGATTTACTTTCACAATTAATTCTAATTAGCTGTGTGGCTGTCACAGTCAACATTTCCTATCTATCACATTAAGCGAGTTAAAATACGAAGGTTTATTTTGTGTAGTTGCAGCACTTCATATCTCCACGAAATAGAATATAGATCAGTTGTAAGGATGCCATCAGTCTACTAATGAATTAAACCTAACACAAGGAATTTAAGAATTCAGAAAAGTGTATACGATGTTTTGAAGCCAGAAAAAGATTAAACCAGTGAGGAAATGGGAATAAAAGGTAAAACAGGCAATGAATTACATGTCCACTTTATGCTTAGAGTTTATCTTTCAATCAACATCAGGGTTTTTTTCAGTAACTACTGCTGGTTATAGCGACACAAAAGCAACTGTAAAGAAATGGGACTTTTACCTAATTTACTTTTCATGAGAACAGGCAAATGCTTGATTATTTATTTATGTTATCTATGGCTAGCAGAGGAAAATCCTTATCAGTACACAACAGTACCCAAATCACACTGTGTGTTTGCCATTCCCACAGTTAGATTCAATGTCAGACTTTTTATTACTGATCGCATCAGGTCAAGATTTCACCTACAAGTTCAATTCTAAAAACTTGCAGGTTAAGATGGCAAGTAACACACAAGGCATCTTTCAGAGATAAATAACGAAAATATTAATTCAAAATAAACATTTCTTTATATTAGAAACCAGAAATCTTATCTGGGACAAGACTCATGTCAATTACATTCTCCCTACATTTTTTTTTCAATCTAAGTGTATGTCATAGAAGAAAAATAGGGTGCAACCCTGTTCATGCAACCAACTTCATTAGAAAATGGTATAATAAACATACACCATACACGCACACACTTGAAACCAATAATAATGCACTAATCATACCAGTGCCTTGGAATATTAATGCAATTCAGTCGATGGCCGTTGGGTACAAAAGTGGAAGAAACTAAGACCTGTTGGCTGTAATTCTTCCTCCATGCAATCCGCAGGTTAGAAACTCTTGAGGTTATCACAGAGGATCAGCAGGATTAGAGGCCACCAAATATTGTCCTTAGATTTATATAATCCCCCTTTGAAATCCTTTAAACTCCTGCATTCAAAACACCTAAAGGCAAAGAATTCTACAAATTTGATGCGCAAAAGAAATAACTTCTGTCTTGTGCGCTTTAAATCTGATTTCTTAAACTTTTCTTAATCATAGTACAAAGTGAATAATCATTCCCAATTTTCTGTTGCCATAACATACTTGGTTTTATCAAATCTCCTACAATGTCTCGCTTCAATCATCCCTTAAGCGAGATGAAGAATCATTTCTCTTTCCTTTTCATAAGCACCTCTGTATTTCTAATCATCATTGTCAATCTTCCTCGAACCTCCTCTATTCCGCTTAATATATATAGAGCTACATTTATTATTCAAAATACAAATGTACAATGAATTTATACAGTGGGAACAAGACATTTACCACCTTGCTGTCTCTTCTTTCACTAATAATTCTTAGAATTCCCTATGTGGATGTCTTCACAGAAGTATCCCAAATGACTACAAGTCTTCTCTTCCTCTCCATTACCTTGGCCCGAGCGATAACAGCTGATGTAGAGTTTGGAACTGTGAAAGGATATTTAGGAATTGTCTCTTTAACTTCCTGATGCATCTCTCCAACGCTGAATTTGCTACCACTGAGCTACACTTGATTCCCTTCTGTTGAGCCTCTCTGATGCCATCCTGACTGTTCTAAACAATGCTGCACCACCCAAAAACTTCATTATTTTATTACTTGCACCTTTTCTAATCTATTTATGTATACACATTTAGTGTGTTACATAGTGATCCTTACTAGTTCTCGGTTCTGCAATCTACTCTTTAGGTCTCTCTTTAAATCTGTGTCGTATTTACCATCTTCCTCTCCTCTAGCGCCAATGTCAAATTAGACAAGAGGTAAAAAATCATAGTTGGTCCTGCAACCAATTCACAAGTAGGCTCTTTTTAGACATTTCCATGCTTCTGGCTTACTTTGTTAAATTACTGCTTAATACAATACTATCTCCTTCTGACATTTCAACTTAAGAACTTTCAGCAGTTTATCCATGGTAAAGAATAGCTCTGACATGGAAACCTCCCTGAGCTCCCACACACAATATTAGAAATCAATTTAACTGTACTCAGGACTTCTTGTATATTTGAAATCAGCTTGCCCTCAGCAACATGCTACTCTTCTCTTGTGATTTTCCATGTGATGTACCTCACAGTTATCCATTTTCATCATTAGCATTGACTTCAACTTTTTAAATAATGCCTTTTTATTTCTGGGACACCTTTTCTTCACTGTTGAATCATGCAGGTGTGTGCTCATTAAGACTATTTCTTGGGAGTTTTGTGATTTGCACATAACTACATGTCTATTTAAAATTTCGTATTTAAAATTTCTCCATACAATTTGTAAACATGTTTCCCAATTGAGTTTAACAACTCATTTTTGTATGAGAATATTAGGGCAGGGGAACTTTTCATCCCTTCTAATAAATTTGGGCAACCATTATGAATCAGCTCCCCAGTAGCAATGTCTTAAAGCAGGTCTGGTCCCTAAGAATGCCCAGATAAGCAGTTCTTTCTCTTCTTGCTGATTTTTTTAATGAGTTGCTCCACAAACTGACGAATTTGGTGTCTAACTCCTCAACGTGATGTCCAGTCTACATAGCAACAGATAAGGTCATTTCCAGAGGCTCTAATTGCCTTTTCTGATCACAGCCACCAAAGGCAACAAAATACATCTAACACTGAAAATAGTTCTGCACTCCAAAATTCCTCTTTTGGCACTGAATTTCATTCTAGAGGTTCTATGGCGTTTTTTGGTACAGTAACTCCTTTACCTGATTGGACTCCAATATTTCTTTTATAAGGCAAAGTGCATGGCGAGGTTGAGCCTGTTATTCCTGAATCGTTTCCACCACATGTGGGACTATGGTGGGTCTGTGGATTCCCTGACAGAGGGCATGTCAACAGAAATTAGCCTTGAAGATATGAAGGCCTACCCATGAGAAAGATGGGAGTAAATGAGTATCCGGAGATGATAAGGATGTACCCGCGAGAGAGAAGGGAATAACAGAGTAACATTGATAACAGCAAAAATAGCCAATGAGATGTCACTGCTGTAACTTGTAACCAATAGTGAAGAGACACATGAATTGGTAAAACTGCATAAAAAATGAACTTGTTGCAATAAATGGCATCTACTACTTTCATCCTGGAAGAACTTGGTCTATGTCATTTGAACATCTCAACGGCGACACCCATATCGTTACAAAGTCCATTGTAAACTGGGAGCCCTATTGACAAGTAGCAGAAATTGTTTTCTGGGTGAGGAAACCCGCTGATACTCAGACAAGTACATACATACTGGTTTGCGACTGATCCATGGATCAACAGAAAGCAAAGCCAAAGAGCACATAGTATGACTCACATGATTACATTTCATCCAAATATTTTATGTAAAGAAAGAATCTCTTGGTTTAAATATTTTAAATCCTTCTTGTCTTATCCTCCCAAACTAACAAACAAAGCACATCACAGAGAGAAAATAAAAGAGGGATTGACAATGGCAATGGCAGAGAACTGGCACAAGGGCACCAGAGAAAGGCAAAAGAAAACAAATAAAGCAAGCATTTCAAGTTTCTCTGCCCACCTAAGCTTGGAGAAGATTCAATTACATTTTCATCTCTAGAAGTTGCCTCTGTAACTGTTTTGGGAGATACATCACAGGTCCACAAAATACATTATTGCTACAAGACTCAATCAAAGTGCTTTCAGCCTTTAGGGAAACGAAGCAGGTTTCTGACAGCAGAGTTGCAAGCAAACATTAAAAACAACGACAAAAAAAAGGAAAACTTAAAAATAAATTCGAAATTTGTGAATGTTATACTACTGCACATGACTCCATCCTGCAATGCAACAGCCAAGCTACCTAACCCCAAGAATCAATCCAGACTCATCAAACCTCACGTACCCACCTCATGTCCTCATTCACTTCTGAGAATCCCACTAAAAACGGGGACCTGATGGTTTCAGTCCAGTTCTCCAAAATGAACACAACACAATGAGTAAGCGCGGGAGAATATACAGAATATACATCATCATTTTTAGTCAGTGAATAAAACCTGAGCTGTTACAGATCAGTACAAAAATCTGAATACTTCTCATTCCTTTTGGGGGTTCAGTGATTCCCTTTGGTGCCCTGAGAGTCTGTATGTGATGAGGAAAGGCAGAAGCCTCCCCCAGGTTCTGATACAAGCACCTCACCATCATCTTCTACAGCAGAAGAGGACCCGGACCAGAGGAAATGGCTCAGAGATACCTTTTATCATTCTCCTGCTCTGCTAAATCATTGATTAGCTTCTTTCAGAAAATAATAGAAGATTTTGTTGCCAAGGTGACCCCATTTGTAAGAAACCAGACCTCTTCCAGGGTGATTACATTTCCATACTACAGCCCTGAAGGAAAAAAAAAAAAACATCTTCAATGCTTGTATTTATTTCAATCTCTGCGCTGATCTGTAAGAGAAATTACTTACACATTAAGAAATTGAGTTAGCGGTTCATTAAAGACACGCAGGATCTTAATGTCCCACGACATTTCTAGCAGACAGGTGGATTTTTCCAACTTGTAGAGCACAAAGACAAGGCTTTGAGCAACAGATCAGTCACGTACTGCTTGGCTTTACCTCGGTGAAGGCAGATAACAAAGGAACAATTCCTCTGCCTTCCCCATATTTCAATTTACCCACTGAATAACATAATTGTTATGTCTTAAACACTCACCTGAAGTGCCTGCCTTAGAAGATTGGATAACAATGATTGTGAAAAGTATTGTAAGCCTGTTGAGATCTGTACAAGAAACCTGTTTTTTCCACAAAGCCCAGGGAAGAAAAGGAGTGATCAGAGAAGTTGTGATTGCTGTTAGCACAATGAATATGGATTTCAAAGATTCTTCCAGAAGCTAGAGCGTACTTTTCGTTTTATTATTCTGAAACTTTAAAAGTCTGTAGTTGTTTTCTTTTAATATAAATCAAGAACACGATACATACAGAAAAAGAAAATACAAGAACAGAAGACATAAACAAGGACAATGCACACAAAGTTTCTCCTGAATTAAACTGGTTTCACTATAGAGATCAAAGGCACTATAAGTCACCCCAAACCAGCCAGGACCCTGATTAACATGCTGAATGGAGATTGGGATTCAGATCCTCTCCAAGCAGAGGATGTAAATAACTTTTCCCCCTCCTGGCCACATGCTGAAGTGGTAAAAAAGCAATGAAATGCCATTACTAATCCTCAGTCACACCATTGCCCTCACTAAAAAGAAAAATGAAAAGTAGAAATTCTGAAAACAGAATTTCTGAACACAGAATGAAAAAGTTCTTATTCCTGACCAATATTTGGAAAGCAAATGTTCTATTCAACATCACAGCTCCAGTCAAATCTTATCAGTGTGGCTTGTTACGCAGGACAAAAGCAGGCACGACTGCATAATTTCTATTACACATCTTTGAATATATTTTAAAATGTGTTAATTCTTCTCATCCTTGCATAGAACATGCAGATCGCTCAACCTCCAACACATGATCAACACCCAAAGAATGTCTCAAGAGTTTTCTGTTCCTAAATGAATGTTTACAGTATTCATACTTAATTAATTACTTCTAGTATCTCCTTTACTAATTAAATACATACGATTAATAAAGAATTTAAATATGTGAACACCAACACCATGATTTAAAGTTTACTGTGGCTTCCCTATTTAGTTAAAATCAGTGTCAGTCTAACAACATGACCATTTCACAGTAAACTACCTTTACATTAATTTCAGTAAACTCTTTAAAATAACCAAATGTGAACTGGTTTCTTAACCAAAATTTCCAATGCCACCTAAGTCCACTTTTATTTAAAATATCTGAGTTCCTTCAGAAAATACTTTGCGAATGACAAATAGGATATTTTTTCGATAGAGCTCTCCGCTAATTTTAAACTGGAATTGTTTTTTTTTGCATAGGATCAGAACACTGAGCAACATGAGCTGGTGAAGACGTCCCTGCTCATGGCAGGGGTGCCACTGGATGAGTTTTGAATGTCCCTTCCAACCCAAACTATTCTATAATCTATGATTCTAAACTGTTTTTAAGTTTAAGCAGGAATAAAACAGGTTTTCTCAACAGCCATGACTTACTTCTGACTCTTTAAGAAAATAAATATGCCAGGATAGGAAGGGTCTCTTTAGCTTGGAGAAGAGGAGACTGAGGGGTGAGCTCATTAATGTTTACAGATATATAAAGGGTGACACGGAGGATGGAGCCAGGCTCTTCTCGGTGACAACCAATGATAGGACAAGGGTCAATAGGTGCAAACTAGAACACAAAAGGTTCCACTTAAATTTGAGAAGAAACTTCTTCCCGGTGAGGGTGGCAGAGCCTGGCCCAGGCTGCCCAGGGAGGTTGTGGAGTCTCCTTCTGTGCAGACATTCCAACCCGCCTGGACACCTTCCTGTGTAACCTCATCTGGGTGTTCCTGCTCCATGGGGGGATTGCACTGGATGAGCTTTTGAGGTCCCTTCCAACCCCTGACATTCTGGGATTCTGTGAAATATTCTTTCTAGAACCTGGAGAAAAATTGAAAATAGTCTTACAAACCTATAAAATTTAAGATATGAGGAAAAAAAAAAAAAAAAACAAAAAACAACCAACCAAACAAAAAAATATCATTATAAAACAACAAAAAAAGATCAGTTTATTACTTATTTCTATACTTTTTATCATCCCCCTTGGAGAAATGTGTTCACAGGTACCAGACATACTTTAATATCGTAAAGTGACAGGCGAAGGTTGCGTTTCATATCCCAGTGTCAGGCTGCTTCTACTCCTGAGGCCTTCACGGCCTGCATTCCAGGTAGATCTTGTCAGTTATATGTCAGGAAATTTTGAAAGGAGACAGGGAAATGAAAATGACTCTACTAAGACTAATACAGACATCAAGATCGAGATGAAAATGGGAAGAATCGTTCTGAATTCTTAACAACTCTTTCTAAAGGTCATTTTGCAGCTCTGAGTTTAGGTCCTTCTTCCACAAAGGAGAATGGAATGAGCTAAAAAAAGACAATTTTTAGTACTTTGTTTTTCCACGATTTAGTAAATCAGCTAAAATACACCCTATTGCATCATTTGCTGTGTATGGCACAATGTGCATTCAGTTTATAATTACTTTTGCCATAACATATCTCAAAATGAAAAAATCTATCATTTTGCCTTTCAAAAAGACCGTTCACAAAAAGCCAGGCAAAAAAATGCTGAGAACATGAACTAAAGAACTGGGCATTAAAACCATGTGTATATTTGTTGTGAAATCCAATCTTTTCATAGTCCAGTAGTACCTTTTTTTTATTTTGCATTAGCCTATGATGACCCCACGTAGGATCCAAGTTTCCCCCTTTTTGCACTCACAAAATCTAGCTATAACAACCCTTAGCTGAATGCCATGAATAATGTGCACCATAATCAAGACCTTTGCAAAGGTCTTTGGTACCCAGTAAAACTATGAAAGCAAGATTGAATCTCAAGTGACAGCTTGGAGGTCCAGAATCTAAGAATAAACTTCTTTCACCTGGTATTCAGATAAAAAGGTCAATAAGGAAGCCAAGTTGTAAAAGCCTGGGTAAGTACTAAAACTAAGTATTAAATTTAGGTCTAATATTTCCAGAAGCTTCATCTAATACCTCTGTCCCTGCCCACTCGTTGTCTATCCATGATCTGAATCACATAAAGCACATACATACACCCTAAAGATATATACACACACATATGTCAAGCTGCTGCCTTAAGTTTGAGCTTTAAAAAAGCCACCATACTTCTTTTACAACCCATTATTATTTGTATTTTCTAGAGTCATGACAGTTACAGTGGGGAAATACCATTCCCTGACAAGAGCACGAGTCCTTTGGTTTAAACGAGGGCCTTTGAACTAGATGCGTGGCGGCTAGTTGGATATTTGGTTGTTTTTTGTTGTTGGTTTTTTTTTAGTTTATTAACTAAAAATTAATGCCCTCAAGACAATGAACAAATAACATCGCTTTTCATAGGCCTCAATGATAACCAGCTCCACAACCAATGGAAATCCTGCATGCTATTTACAAAATTTCCTTGTGCCCAATTTCTAGCCTAATATTAATTAACTTTCCTCTCCAAATAAAAGATATTTGTTATTTTTCTTTATCTTTCCCTATCTTTCTAGTTTCAAATCTCTTTTCGAGTTATCCTTCTTTCATTCTTATTCCTAGGCCTCTTACGCAAGCCAAAATGTGCATGGGATATGAAAATAGGATCCTACTATCTGTTCATGTAGTAGCAGGTTGGTAAAGATGCTACTAAATACTAAAATAGAAATTAGAAAATGACAAGATAATATATTCAAGGACAACATGTGAATTATGAATGAGAGCCCAAATTCCTCTCAGTATCTTGAGAGTTGTACAGGCAGTAATATTTCAACCCTATCACTACAAATATATAGAGTGTATATTTCTTCTTAGTTTTCTTTTTTTTTTTTTTTAATTATTATTACTTATTTTAAACAAATTATCACTCAGTGGTTGAAATCAACAGGATGAATTTCCTATCCAAAGTAATAGTTGATGTTGCTTAAATATTTAGTACTTGAAGCTCTTGAAAATTTCAGATACTGTAATTGTGTAAGCATGAAACAGGGCCAGATTTATATTACATTTTCCCAACAAAGAGCTGGAGTGTTTTTGTGTGTGTCTGTCACCACAAAAGTGAAGATGTTTAAGAAACTTTGCTAAATATTCAGTAGAATACAAATTTCACACAGGGAGGAGTTGAAGAGAAATGAGTATATCTGATTGTTAGCTGCTATACAAAAAGTATTTCTACAACAAATACCTACTTTTTACTCATAGCATGTTGTAAGTGAACATTATAAAACTAGAAAAGTGGTTGGTATTCTATTCTTCGTGGACGTCACTCCTTTATTACTGAAGATAGATTTAATTCTATTCCAGTCAGCTGGTGTTGCACTTCAGTTATTATCGTTCCGAAGGGTGTAATGAAATGTCACTGCACTGCAATACCAGAGTCAGGAACAACATTATAATATCAATACAACCATTAGGCTATTTTGGCATTCATATGTATAGTTTATTTTATAAAAATAGTGAGTGCTAACTGTATTAATGTTTCTTTCCCTTATATCCTCTAGTTTTCAGTTTCCTATGATATTGAAATACTTCAGCTGTTCAACAAAAAATCTCCACATTTGGCTAAGCTGTTAGTTTCAGAGAATTTGATAGCTATTGCCTTTTTCAACAGGCAAGACAACAGATGCAGAAAACAGTAAGTTTAACTCAATTTAACCCCTATAATATACATTGCTGAAAGCTCCCTCTCTTTCTTTCATCAGATTCTTATTTGGGTTCAATGATGATAATCTGACAGTGTGTGAGTGGTCAGGAAAATGATCCAAGCGACACAAGGCTCCATCTGAAATCAAACCTGAATGTCTCCTTTAGCAAGCTTGTTTCTGCAGAATACTGGAAATTAAGATTAGCTCAGTCCCATGGTTTGCAAGAGGTGATGGATCACACAAGATCAAAAAGTTACCATTTACTAGAAATAGATATTGGTTTGCTCCTTAACTCCAAATATTCAAACTGGCAGGTTCTTTCCCACCAAGGCAAAAAATTATTCAGGGTTTGCCTCAATAAACATTGAGATTAAATTTTATAAAGATGGTGTACACAATTCAAGCCACTTACTCCACATTCAATGTCATAATGAATGCTGTCATGGTCAATGGGGCAGAGTCCAGTTGGAGGCCTGTATCTAGTGCAGTGCCTCAGGAGCCAGTTCTGGGACCAGCACTATTCAATATATTCATCAATGATTTGAATGAGGGAATAGAGTGACTGTCACCAAGTTTGCTGATGACACCAAGCTGGGAGGAGTGGTGACACTGGAAGCTGTGCTGCCATCCAGAGACCTGGACAGGCTGGAGAGTTGGGTAGGGAAAAATTTAATGAAATACAACAAGGGAAAGTGTAGAGTTCTGCATTGGGGCAGGAACAACCCCAGGTTTCAGTTTGAGTTGGGGAATGACCTGTTAGAGAGCAGTGTAGGCGAAAGAGACCTGGGGGTCCTGGGAACAGCAGGGTGACCATGAGCCAGAAGTGGGCCCTTGTGGCCAGGAAGGCCAATGGTACCTGGTGTGGATTAGAAGGGGGGTGGTCAGTAGGCCAGAGAGGTTCTCCTGCCCCTCTACTCTGCCCTGGGGAGACCACACCTGGAATATTGTGTCCAGTTGTGGCCCCTCAGTTCCAGAAGGACATGGAACTGCTGGAGAGAGTCCAGCGCAGCCACCAAGATGCTGAAGGGAGTGGAGCATCTCCCGTGTGAGGAAAGGCTGAGGGAGCTGGGGCTCTTGAGCTTGGAGAAAAGGAGACTGAGGGGTGATCTCATTCCTGGTTATCAATATGTAAAGGATGAGTGTCATGAGGATGGAGGCAGGCTCTTCTCGGTGACAACCAGCGATAGGACAAGGGGCAGTGTATACAAACTGGAACACAAAAGGTTCCACTTAAATATGAGAAGAAACTTCTTCCCGGTGAGGGTGGCAGAGCCTGGCCCAGGCTGCCCAGGGGGGTTGTGGAGTCTCCTTCTCTGCAGACATTCCAACCCGCCTGGACACCTTCCTGTGTAACCTCATCTGGGTGTTCCTGCTCCATGGGGGGATTGCACTGGATGAGCTTTTGAGGTCCCTTCCAATCCCTGACATTCTGGGATTCTGTGATTCTGTGCACAGATTTGTTACATTTATTAATGCAGATTTTAGAGAAACATATTTCATTGAAGAGTTGGGAAGAATTGGTTACTCTCCCAGACATTTAACAAAAATAATAATTATGGTAAAGTGACTTCAAGGCTGAAATAAAATGAACTAACATGGTCTGTGATGCTCTGTGTGTTTACATGGCAGGGACATCTACAAAAATACGACACAATTTGTTACTGGAATGAATACACATCTGAGCAAATGCAATGCAAGGAGTGGGGTATTAATCTGCTGGTTTCTCTCTAATTCTCAACTACCAAGACAAACATTGAATCTACTATATTTTAAAGATGTTGCCATAGCAAAAAGATTGGAATGTCTCATCAGGAATTTGGATGGAAAAGGTACATGCCATGGTTTGACACAATAGAAATGAACAGGCAAGAAACCTCCTATATTAATTGCTATGTTTTCTTCCTCCTTGTTTTCTTAGATCCACCCTATAATGAACATATAATTATAATCAAAGCATTGAAAAAACATTCCTCCTTTTCTCCCATGATCAAAATTTAAAAATGGTATCACGCAGTGAGAAATTATTTGAAAGACCACGGTACTGAGGGGCTTTCAAATCTATTTTCGCACGTTCTGAACAGATCTTCCTTTTCTAAGCCTAGTCAGTGAGATTTTAATGCTCCGTTTCACACAGTCACTCTGGTCTCCCTTAGATCAGTTCACTACCCAAACACCTGCACGCGTTGCCTAAATGTTAATATATGCTGTCAAAACCAGATTACCTTCCACACTAAATTATTCCATGTCATTATCCGTATCGGCCATCTGCAAGCCTAATGCCCCCGTGTTCTAAAATTCTGAGCGCCTGCTGTATTACTTTTGTTTTACATTCCTGCATAAATCCATTCAACTCAATATGTTACAGCAAATTCACAAAATCAAATGCAATCTGCCGGCCTATAAAACACCAGTTACGGAAAATCAAAGGGTTTAATATAGTAACAATTTGAGAAGCCAGTGAGTTGGCTTTGTGGGCTGAAGGTTGAACCACATGCTAAGTATCAAGTGAGACAATCCACATACCATACAAGGTATGTATTTGCTATATATACATAGTGTGGCGTTGAAGCCACTGGTGTATTTCATATCTAATACAAAACCGAACAGTTGGTCTGATTGGATTTTAAGTGATGCAAATCTGGAAATCAAATAGGCAGACTCCCTTTAGACTTGGTCTATTGAAACTATAATTGTAAAGAACTGCAGATTACATTTACAGTACTGCCAAATTCTCGAGAGATTCAGAAAGAATTTAACAGCGGGAAAAATATTAATCATTTTCAATTTGTTACTAACAAATAAAAATGCACACTGCACGTGACGCTCCATCATTTTGCTATTACAATTTTGCTTACATGGCAGTAAAAGTGCAACCACTCTTTGGTGAATGCAATGCTCTTTCGTTTTCATAGTCATTTAATTACATGACTTGCCAAAAAGAACAGTTATATTATTGTTGTTCTGTTAGTCTGGCAACAGTAAGTAAAGAAAAAATACCACTTACATTTCCCAGACTATAAATTAAGGTATGATTTGGAGACCAGATTCACATTCTCAGCTAGAAAGCAGAAGTTTCATTTCACAAATAAATCTTAAAAGCGGTGATGGACTTGAATGTAACTTTCTACCTAATAATATTCAGTGAGAGGTTTATTATCTTCGGTTAAGAGAGACAGAAGCTAAAAATGTGAGATATGCACACACACCCAACACATTGTGAAATGCGAATTCATAAGAAATATGAGCTCAAATCACAGTAAGACAGAAAAAACCCTTTTCACTGTGATTGGTATGTCCATCAGAATATGACCTGAGTCATAGTTCTTGTAGAGAGACTCACAATTCACAATAGTGTTAAGATTTTATTGCACTTTCACATCTTAAATTCATTTACTTTTCTAATGTTTTGACACTGTTTTTATTCTTCCTCTCAGGAGAAAGTTGTCCTATGCATTTTTTTGGCCCTGATTCTGACTTTGACTGTTTAGACAAAAGCCCATTTTTGTATCAGGTTTTCTTCCCAAAAGGCTTGTTCAAGAAATGCATAATAAAATTATAGGGTTCCTGATCATCTCCTACTCCACATCTTCATGTCTATTTTAGCAAATAAAACAAGAGAATTTAGTGTATTAGGCTTGATACATTTAAAAGAGAAGATGCAGCATGTTCAGTTTTGTTTCAGTGCTGGAAATGTAAACGACATCAAATTAAAGTTGATAATGTCTATGAAATGCGGTTCAGAAATGTTTTGTGATATCTACAAATATAACTACCAAAATGTAGTAGTTTTAACATCTTTACTGACTGACTCAGTTTCTCCCCTTCCTAATTCATCCTGAACTGAATATCTTGCAAAATTCGAGAGGGAAAAAAAGGGTTAAAAGAGAAAAAAAAGCATCAAAATGATGCAAAATAGCTATTCTAGAGAGCTTTGTAAATCCCTTCAAATATTAATGTTCTACAGGCTGTGTAAGTAAGGATCCTAGATTATTCATTTTTAAACAATAAATATCACCTTTGGCTCAAGAACTCCCTGAACCATAAATTGCTGGAGGCTAAGATAATAAATTTTGCAAAGAACAATCACAATGTTTGTTAGTTTCTCATACTCTTCTTTCATCATCCCCCGTGACCATTATCAGAGATCATATACTAGGCCAGGTAAAGCCTTATTCTCAACCTTTTTATGTTCTTATATCCCCAAATGTAGCCGCCGCCTTTAAAGCTAAGAGCAATATTCAGCACTAAGAGCCTATATAAAATTATCTAACATCATTGCCACAAACTCCCATAAGATACGAGCAAATCCCCGTATGAATTTATTCACAGTAAGAGACACTAACAATTTGCTACACCAAAACTTCATTCAAATACATGATTGCTGAAAGGACCATGGCTGTTCCTTTGCAGAATTTTTTCGAAACGCACTTTCAGAACCGTAAACATTGATGCTGTCGTTCATAAATTGCTGTCATTTCCAAACTTACCTTGTGTCTGATTTAGTCAATGGTGAGAGAAACACATCCCCAGGCAATAATCCATGCCACTTAAATACAATGTGTGTTTTGAAGGTATCAAGCTCTTTCAGTTGAGTTGGAGGAATCTAAAACGACCTGGTTCCTCACTTATAAGCCTCAAAGATATGAATCCGGGCTCAAACAATCAACCATTCTTCACCCTAATCACTTGAACCATCTTAAATTCATAAAGACAAGCAAACATCCCATCAGAAAACAGACATTAAAAAGCAAATATTATTCATGCACTGTCATCCGTGCAGAACCATTCTTCTTTTGCATTTTTCCACATAAATATTTTATACATACCCAGATATGAAGCAATAAGAATGGGTTTGATTAATTATCTATTGAAACGAAATCTAATATAGATAAAGACAGTCAAAAGAACTTTCTACCCGAAACAGTTTCCAGGGAGGATGGCATCTAACAGACTCTGATCATGAGAAACCAGCCAAAATAAACCCCCAAGAAGAACACAGTCACCTTAGTCATTTATCTTTTAGGGCAAAATACTTTGTTTTACACAGTGGTGTCCCTCTAGCTCCTCTTTGTAAAAAAAAGAAGAAAATAAAATAAAAATAAATAAAAATAAAGGCAATTTGCCTAAAAATCTCACACTAATGCGCTCAGACTACTATGGGGTTACCATCTGGCTCAGTGCCTCATTAGTAAAGAAATGACCCCTACGCATAAAACACTGTTGGGTCATTCCAAGCTAATGAGCCTTCAGGTTTTATTGTCTGGTACATACAAATGGCTGGATGTAGATCTAGTCTAGTCTTACGCACTTACAATCAGGCATACCTTTTATTTACTCATTCACTTATTTTTATATTTACACTGAAAGGAGAGAAAATTTATGTTCATCAAAGGTGAGGGCAGTTTTCCTTAAAACAAAGTTCTTCAATAATTTCTGACAATAATACAAATTATCTCACTGATTCAACTATGATATGAAATTCCAAAACATCCACTTCTTTATGCTTCTTTTTTTTAAACATCTGATTTCATCACTTTAATTTAAATCATACTGAAAAAAATGCTTACCATTGAACATTTGGATTAATGGGGTGATAGGTATCCACGCAGAACACATCATGATGAACCGGCCCTCATAAAACCCGAGACCCAAATCGAACAATGTATATAATTAAGCTTGAAATTTTGTGAGTTAGCTTTACTGCCTTTCCTGGCCATATCTATATAATGGAAACCAGGCATTTTATATTCTGATTGAATCCCTTATGCATTTGTGTAACAGTGAACGACTCTTCACTGACATCCGTGGGATTTGGCTCTGTAGTCCTCATCCGATACGGAGAAATCAAAAATACTGCATGTGGATAAGGGTTTCTCCTAACCTACCCAGTCAGAGTAATTCTGTAATGAACTAATGTCTTTACGACTGACATCAACAACAAACAATTGCTTCTCTCACTTTATGGCTCTTTTTCCCCTGGTTTCTGTTTGATTGGTTGGGTTTTTTTTTTGGTTTGGTTGGTTGGTTGGTTGTTTTGGGGTTTTGTTGTTGTTTTGGTTCAGTTTCTTTTGGGTTTGTTTGTTTGTTTCTTATTTATGTTCAAAATTTTAAAAAAAGAAAACACAATTAAAAATTCTTCTTTTTTTCCTACAATTATGAAGTCTTATTCATGCCATAGACCCCTCTATTTATGTAATAAATTACATTAAAGTTTGCATCACAAGGCTTTTAGTGATTATTGTTCTGCTTAAAATTATAACAAATGTATTTAAAGATTAAATAATGGAATGACAAATGAGTTCAAGCACTTTAATTCTGTAATTTTTTAAAATTGTTCACCATCTGAATGTGCCTATATGGGAGATAAAAGGCAGTTACCAGAAAAAAGGTCATGTTTGCAATAAAACATAAAAATTCCACTAAGCAAAAGCATCACAAGGTCGTCCATAGAGAAAAGAAATACAGAGACAAGTGCTCTGGCCATTTCATATTGCAGAAGCTTATCTTCTCACAGAATCACAGAATGTTAGGAATTGGAAGGGACCTCAAAAGACCATCTATAAGAAGGAAAAAACACCATTCAATGACTTCAGGAAATTCCCTGGGTGAAAGGTCCCACCAGCTTGGGTCAACTCAGGTTTGGGCTGTTGATTTCCTTACTTTTCCCTTCAAAATGCTCTAATAAAATGCAAACAATGTAATTTTTTCTTTGGTTGATCATTCTCCAGGTGTTATTATGTTGGGACATTTTCCTATGATTAAGTCAGATCCCACTGTTCATCCTCACCATCAATCTCTATCACGCCGTCTCTCTTCAACAAGAGGTTGTGCGGTGTTTAATACAATGGCTTTAAGAGAACCAAAGGTTTCATTACGTTAATGTGTCTCTGGTGAATTCTACCTTATCTGCTTCTTCAGCTTACCCTTAAAACCCAATTAAAATCGTATTTATCTGATCCCAGGATTCAAACACTATCTGGCAACACGTTTGACAGCCTTATAGTAACTACATTACTACACATCATGCCCCAAGGTATTTTAGATTATGTCAGAGCTCAGTCATTCCCCACTTAAAGCTACAGAATTTTATTTTGAGGATATCAGATTTTACATCAAAATGCAAAAATTTCATTGCAATGTTAATGCTTAATTACAATTATAATGCATCCATCCGGGTTGTCACCCCCTAGTGCTGTTTTGATTTTAATAATCACTTAAAAAAAGGAAATAATTGGTCAACGTGGCAGTCAATTAATCTAATACATAACATATGTATTGTGAAAATGCATGGTCAATATGCCACCCTAAACTTAATCGTAGCTTACTTTATAATGCAGTTAAGCCAAAGTTTTAATACAGACAAATTAGTTTCACAAAATGTTTTATCATCTCATTCTTGAATCCAATATATATATATATATAAATATATATATAAAAATATATATATTTATATATATATATATATAAATATATAAATATATATTAAATATATTAAAATGGTTGCAATATCTGTGTAAAGGAAGGATTCCGACAAAGTTTCCAAATGTCATTAAATGTTATTAAAATGGGATCAATTCTTAAAATTCAAAAGAGGATCCAAATAAAAATGAAAATTGCTTTTTCCTCTAGCTCAGTCATCTTAAAAGTAATTAAACTATTCTCTCTCTTTCCTACTATTTGACTAAGGAAGTTTTAGGAAACTGGTTACAGTAGAGATGTTTTTTCTCTCTTTCATTTCTCAAATAAAAGCATAAAAATAAACCACATGTGCTCCCACAAGACATGATATCCATGCAGTTCTACTGTATTTACTAACCTGTAAGAGAATTTCCCAGGTCAAATCTCATTTCGCATTATCATAAATGTGACTACTGTAAAAAAGCAATTGGTAAACAAGCATGTATGACCATCTATGTGTTCCTGAGCTCTGCATCACACATCTACCTCCAAAATAATTTCCAAAAAGGCAGGAGAGGCTTTTGCCCCTTGCCTGTTAAATTCTTTATTGGCACCAAAACATCAATGCCTCTCAAAAATGCAAGTAGAAATTCAGATCTCATTTCTATTTCCTAGATCATGCACTTAATATTAATTTGATTACAAAATATATATGCATTCCCCATATAACCTTTTAAGGCTTTTTTTTGTCTAAATTTCCAATAGCTACTAACAAGGTAACTCCTTCATTTTCTATGTTATCACATTTTCTTTGATCACAGCTATACCACATCGGCAGCAGATCTTTAGTGATGCACATCACATTTCTGGCGTGCAAGGGTGCCCTCTTCTGGACATCAAATACCATGGTTTCAGATAATGACTCTAAATGATATCGAGTTCTTCCAACACTAACTGACAGCGCCTTGTTCTTATTTGTAAAAACATTCTTTGTGTAAATGGAACAAAACAAACCCCACAAATAATACAAATCAGTGCAGGATGCACAAACCAATGGTTTACAGTCACATGTAATATTCTAGTTTTATAGCTTTGATTGTTAATCGAAGTGTAAATGCTGGAAATGACATTACTAATATGAAAAGAGTTGTGAACTTTGCCTGTGGGAAAGTGTACCCTTGACTATGAAAATGAGGATCTATTGTACTAAATGGGCCAAATCTCACTTCACATCCTCTATCCTTCCCTTATTTCAGTGTGACTTCGTACCAGCTTTCAATGAATCATAGAATCTCATAATGGTTTGGGTTGGAAGGGACAGTCAAAGCTCATCCAGTGCCACCCTGCCATGAGCAGGGACATCTTCACCAGCTCAGGTTGCTCAGAGCCCCGTCCAGCCTGGCCTGGGATGTCTCCAGGGATGGGGCATCCACCAGTTCCCTGGGCAACTTTCTTCCTCATGTCCAGCCTGAATCTCCCTCCTTTAGTTTAAAACCATCACCCCTTGTCCTATCTCAACAGGCCCTGCTCAAAAGTCTGTCCCCATCTTTCTTATCGGTTCATTTTAAGTCTGGAAAGGCTGCACTAAGGTCTCCCCGGAGCTTCTCTTCTCCAGCTGAACACCCCAACTCTCTCAGCCTGTCCTCCAGCAGAGCTGTTTCAGCCTCGGATCACGACGAGAGTGAAGAAAGATTTGTACAGAGTGATAAGAGCTGATTTAATACATTTTGTGATGTTAATACGGTTGGCTGTGACAGATTTTGAAAAAGCCGAAGAGGTATTATGTAGATTTATTTCCTAAACAAGGGCAAACGCACCCAACCATCCATTGGTGATGCACAACTACAAAGCCCAAGCTCCTTACCGCTACTCCCTCCTCTGCTCACCTGCAGATTTATAATATCTCAGAGAAATAAGTGTGCATAGTTAATTTACCCTTTATGTTTCCATTGCTACTTTCAGGTTTTCCACATGATTACCAGAATTTGGACACATTATGCTTATCAAAAAAAACCCCACAACCTTAAGCGAACAGAAAATGTTGTGGAGCCTCCAGGAGACACAGATTTTTGACATTAATTTGTGAAAGCTCCCTAATTGCAGTAGGTCCATGCTTATTTTATTTTGATGCATTCCCAATAACTCTCTAAGCTTTAGGAATACGTTGCTTTGCATCTGAAATAATATAACGCACATCATTTCTCTGCATTATGCAAGTATTGAAAGTCAAATCTCTTCCCCCAAAGCAGGTAAACATGAGAGCTAGTAATTGTATTGCTATTGGCACGGTATAAAATGCATGAAAAACTTTTCTCATACTGATATCGACTTGCAGACATAGAAAACCAAGAAATTAATGACCCATAAATGCTAACTTCAGTACAAGGAAGAATTCCAAAAGTTATGAATCACACCAGATAGACAAGATTGATAAAGGACTTTTCTATAGGTGACAAATAGCTTTAACACCATTCTTTTCAGGTAGCCTAAGTCTTGCAAAGATTAAGGTAATGCTTTCCAGCATATTAAGAGCACTGATGCAGAAGTCATTATTTCTGGAAGAACACAGTTCAGATAAAACAAAACAAAACAAAACTAATTAATGCAAAATAAAATGAGCAAAAATATGAAAATCACTGGCAGAAAATGCAATGTGTGTGTGTATATATATATATATAGGAACTATTTTTGGTTGAATCCAGTGAATTGAAAATGAGCACACACCCTAACAAAGTATCAGAAGTATAGCCAGGCATACATACATGCATACATACGTATATGAGGTAGAACAAACAGGAATAATATATAAATTTGTCAGAAAAGACAAGTTTTCTGAAGGCAACTTGTTGAAGAACTTGGAGTCCACTTAATAAATCATTTATTCCAAACTATATCTTGAAGGAAATTCATATCACATATTCTAGGAAAGCAGTTCAACTTGTTTGTTAGAAACAAACAAAATAATCACAATGAAATCCCACATCATCCCATTACTATTGTGCCCATTTTATTCTGTCCCATGTCATTCTTCTCTCAGTTCAACAGGCAAACCAAAGGAATTCATTATTTGCGCAGTTATAGCAAATATTCAATACACTTGCTAAGGAGATTCAGGTGGTCTTTAAAGAAGAAATTAAATTGAGAGAAATCCTATGTCTTCAAAGAAACAGAAATTATACACGTCCTCCAACAGTTAGATACCACAGTTATTCAAATACTGCAATATTATTACAGAATTTGTTTTAATGTGGAAATGTCAAGGCACTTTAATTAATTAAAACTGACATTATGTCAATTTTAATGCTGGAGTAACAGATCCCCAGAAAGACTAAGCATTATATGAACAAACCGAATGAGTGATAAAGGGCAAATAACTTCATTTTAAGGTCTGTGCTTGACTGCTGGTCATTGCTTCCTACCAAGATAAACAGCAAAGAAAGAAATATATATAATTTATAGAATTCTCCCGTATATTTCAATTCTTTATGACACTGAAAGATTTGAATTCACATGTGGAAGAAGCAGTGTTTCCTGATTAGGCGTCCAGCACTTCTAAAGGCAAAGAGAGGAAAAAAGCAGAATATCTAGCTTAAGAAAAATAAATCTGATAGACATTTAGATTATATTGGGCATATTAATGATTTAAAAAGATTATATGAGACACGAAGAAATATATATTATTTAATATAATTCCTAGAAGTTGAGTGAGCTGATGTTGGATTAACTTGGATTTTCTTAGGTGAATTGACAAGGATGTCACAAGGGACACGGAAGATAAAATATTTCAGGCTGAACTGATGGTCTAGAAGTTGTCAGCCCTTGTGACCCCAAGGAAATGGGACTCTTATTATAATAATCTTGGGCAAAACATTTAAACCTGTGACTAAATCCCACTGAAACATAACAGAGTCTTAATTTTAAATGTGTATATGATATACTGGGACCTCAGAAGCAAAAAAGGATGAAGAATATTAAAACCCATCGCGAACAACCTGAAAAACATGGTTGTGGAGACAATTATTTCTGCTTTAATTGTAAACCTGGTCAATCTATATTTTTTAAAATTTCCCATAACTTAGGTCACATGACAATTTACTATCATTACAAAGTTATATTTACTACTATATACAGCTATAATTATTTTCTGAAAACATGTTGTTTTCAATCTTTCTTACAAACTGTTTCATAGCAGCTGAAAATTAATGTATAACAATTATCTTTAATACTTTTTGAAATACATTGCAGTGAAGCCTAGACCAGATAACAGAAAGAACGTAGATATTGCATATGTGTGAACAAAACTGTGTCAATTCTATTGACATCTTTCATTAATCTTATTCCATCTCCATTTTCCTTGTACTTCATTTCTCACAGGTCTTTAAATATTTTATGAGTCTACACGTATTAACACTCTCAATCGTAGTATCCAAAGCAACAGGAAAACTGAGTGGAATAGACTGGATAAACACACAAGTGGTAAGAAGGAGCTCCATCATTTCTTATCAGATCTACATCAGGTAGTTTGCTTTGCAAAATATTACTCAGTATGTCTGGATTTAAACAGATCCTCAAAAGTGTAATTTCCTTAACAACCAAATAACAATAAAGTGATAATAAGGAAGATAATTCTGATAAGTCAGACATTGGAATGTAGCCTGACTTAGACCTTTTTTTTCCAACCCTTCAAATCAATCACTGGGCTTAATTAGTTGTATAGAGATACAAAATAAAGTTAAGTCCTCACAAGCAGGCACTTGGTTGGATTTACCGGCATTCTTGTCAGGAATATCTTGTCAGAAACATCACTCAACCTATCATAGCAATTTAGTTTTAGATTCTAAAATCCTTGTGTGATTTATACACATTTTAACAAGAAAGACAAAGCTTTTCTCATGACATATCATGGTCTGCCTTTAAAGACAAAGAGCTTAAATGAAGCACCTAAAAACCAGTTTCCAGTGGACACCCCCATAGAGAAGCTATCAGCACCGTGGTTCAGAAACAGCATTTCCTCCCATCAATATTAATTCACTAAATTTAAACATCCACTGGTCCAAGCAGATGAAGCACCATGGGGCTGTGTAAATTTATAACCACCAGAACCTGAAGTCAAGATAAATTGTTGGCATATTTGTCATTTCCAAGCCATAAAGTCCTAGTTTCTCACAGAGCTTTTCTATTTGTTTCTCATGGAAAATATCAGCATGGTTCTCTGGCTCTGCTAAGAAAAATCAAACACAGACTTAAATATATATGTGTGTATATATATATATATATATATATATATGAACAAAGAAATCAAAACTCACTTGTGCAGTAGTAACCTGCCTGAGAAGCAATGCTGTGACACATCGTAAAACATCTGCTCATTTGGGAACACATCCTATTCCTCCAGTCATAACTCCTGTGTTTCTCCTTGTGTCTTCCAAGTTAGGAAAGACAAAACTGCTCATATAACTCTAAAAGAGCAAAGTGACTAGTAAAATAGATTATCTCCAGCTTGAAGTGGAGTAGGAAGCTTTAAACAAGCTATTTTCTTTCTAAAATACCTCAGAAAGCTGGGAACTCAACAATGGTACCAATGGTCCTGCTGAGCTGGTCCTAAGTGAGTCGATCCTGTCGCTCATCCCTGATCATTCATCTCAACACAGATTCCGACATTTCTCTGTCTCGTTAACTGGAATTTACTGTTGCCCAGATTAACCTTCTGCAAGTCAGCACCAGAAATGACATGAGAATTATTACATTTCTCTTAAATATGAATTTAGATGAAGCTGTTAAATATGGAAGCTGACAGTCTCTTGAGAGTTTATGGATTTTCATTTGCTATCATGCTTTTCATTCTCAAATCAAGTACTATAACTTCAGCTGCCTGTTAAGGATGCTTCATTCTCACGTATTGCAAAACTATAATTTTACTTGGAGCAATTTGATTTTTTTATTGATATATTTGTGAAGCAAAGCTGCCCGTAGACTTGTGTTTTCTCATTTGTTCTTATATTTTGCATTTTCAAGATATGACATTTTCCTCTCTGTAAGAAACAAGAATTAGAGCCTATAGCATCTCACCTACAGTGAAGAGACTTCAGGGATGGGTAGTAACTTCAGAGAAAAAGATTACACATAAAAACCAGTAAGCAATGTTATTCCTATAGTATTATCAGTAAAATATCAACAAAGCAAAACAAAACAAGCCTAATCTGCAGTGCTCTCATCCTCATGTCTATATATTAAATCATCTGTTGTAATACAAGGACTTCAAATGAAGGACTGTTCATTCCACTGGGATACAGAGAAATATTCCCTGTCCCAGACCCCAATTACAATTAAAAAAAAAAAAAAATCCAATAAATAAATAACAAAACACACACACGAGATGTTCTGAAACACTGGCAATGGCTAGGAGCAGGAGAACTGGGGGAGAGGAGATGGAAGGTGTGAGAATGAAGGTTGGCGTAATGATGAGCCCAAAGGTTTGAGAGCAAAACCGTGTATTTGAACCAGATAGGAAACACCTCTTCCAATGTGAACTTGAATTAATGCCAAGGCAGGAACCAGAGGTCTTGAACAGCCATGGCTTATTCACTTGGCAACTGCTTTCCAAATTTCTCCTTGATACACCCCAGCCACCCAACATTCAGTTTGTCTCTGCTTGGCATTGAAACCAATGGTGTCTGAGGGAATTCAAATCATCCTTTTTTAAGCGTATTTTTCCAAAGATATAATTTTCATCCTTTCTTGATCAGACATCAACACAGCAGCACCCTGATGCTTGCTAGAAAGGCCACCCAGCATTGGGTTATATATGTTTGGCAGCATATTTCCAATCTAAGAGTCTGAGTTTAGAAGCTGCAAGTGCCAGGTTTCAGGGATTTTTGTTCCCTGCCAGCCTGCAATACAAATCATGAAGGATCCAGGAGAGTAAAGCAGCAAGAAACTAGACCACAATCAGAGCTAACCATCCTTTACATGATTTTCCTTTTGCATTTGGACAAATGGAAAGCGACTGTATGAAGAGCTTCTGTGGAGCTGTATTTAGTTCTTCGCTGTAGGGCGGAAGTCTAGAAATGTAATTTTATTTTGAAATAAATTATGAGATTTATCTCATGTACATAAGAGTCTGAAAAATCCCCAGCAATTTTCTGCGAGAGATAGAAAAACAAAAGTCATATGACTGAGTTCTCCTGCCTTTCCTTCCCAGAAATAAAAGCTTTTAAAGTTCAGTTGAGTTCAGCATAGAAATAATAGACACCATGCTGAGAAAATATTATGACAGTTACTGATAAGACAAATGAAACTAATACGTATCACTAGATATACAAACTCTGATGAAACTGTTGATATCTCGATAAAAGTTCTTGCAGAGGGTTTATGTACTGTGAGACTCCAGTCAATGCAATATATAATATACAAATGCATAATTATTCATAGAATGGGTAAAGATCCTAAGGACTAGTTTTCCTGCAGCAACAATAACTCAAAAACCTCCCATAGCAATTATTGCTTACATAACCTCTGAACTGGGACCAGAACTCTGAATATTTGTGAAGACAACTCAGATAAAACAATATTACTTGACATGTGGGAAATGGAAAAACTCAGCATTATCTGAGAAGGAAGAAGGAATCAAAACACACCTCTCCAACCATGTTTTTTCACAATCTTTGAAATACATTCCTGTCACTTTTCCTAAAACCTTTACAACAGAAAACAACACAACTGCAAAAGCAGCATTATTTGTTATCCATCTGCATTGAAATCTGTTCTCTTGTCACCAAATGATAAAATTATCTGCAGCATCTCTCTATCTACTTCTCTGAATTGCAAATCAGCTTTAACTTTCCCCAGTAAAACTCCGGATAATACACAGAGAGATTTTACTCCTGGCATGTATCTAATTGTAAGAACATCATTATCTACTTGTTAGTCTGTGATGGATCCATAAAAAGCGGGTAGACAAGTGGGAAAAACAACATTGTCGCGTGTATTAATTTTTCCCTTCTTATGTAGCAGAATGTATTGATCCAGTGAAGTCTGATAAAACAACTAGTGACAAAACAGATCTCCAGGTGCAGAGAATACACCACGAGGTACGATGGATGTACTTGAAAAGCCCGGCAGGAGCACAGAAGATAAGACACGTGCGTCTCCGCAGGGAACTGTCTAAGAAAGGGATGCGCAAGGGGGTGGTCTGCAAGTAGAAGAGGGGTTCTTTTAATACATCTTATACTACTTGAAAGGTAGAAGTTCTTACATTGTTCAGTTGGAAGCGATTTCCTTTTTCTTGCACACAAAACCTGGGAAAACCCTTTTTATTCCTTGTGTCGCATTCAGCATTTGCTACGCTAGAAAATACACAGAATTGTGTAGTCAACCTTGTATTTCATACAGCTGCCTGGAAACCTCCCCGTTTCCCATTCATGCCCATTCACCAGGGAAAAAGATCAGTGGAGCTTCAGGAACAACATCTCCATTCTGAGTATGTTCTCTTGCACTCGATATTTTACTTAGCTTCTATGAGAATTTAATACAAGACAGACCATAAACCACAACTGATTTACATGGGACTTGGCAGTGCAAACATCCAACAGATAAAAGGGAATGTGGAATCTACTTAACAATCAAAAAATAGAAATGTATATATATAAAGAAACACCCCTCTGAACCCAAATCATAGAATTAGATAACTGGAGTGAAACAATTTTGAGCCGGAGAAGGACTAAACTAACATTGATTGTACAGTACATTGCCAATACTCCACACTTCACTGTATACTTTAAATACGATCAAAAAATAGATTTAATTTGTTCTATGTTCTTTGTGTCTTATGGCGAGCAGTGTGCCAAAAAATGGTCCATCATTTCCCAGATATCAAACAGCAAAAAAAACAAAACCCACATTAATATCCAACTAATTTCAAAGCTTTAAAGCAAGAGCAAGGTTGCTGGTTTAAGGCAATGTGGGCAGAAGATGTTAAAGATGTCCATCTTCACCAAGTCATCTCAAAGCTAACGTGCTCTGACAGTCCAGCCAACGCTTCATCAGACCTCTAAACATGTCACGTTTGCTATACGCTTTTCAGTTTTACCCTTTCAAAACTTATCAAAGCTTCTAAAAATCTTTCCAAGTGAAATCCTTTGTCAGAATGAACATGTGTAGCGTTTCTGCAAACCAAGAAAATCCAACCCCAGAGCTTGAAATGGTTAAATCAGAAGAAATTTCTCCCACGGCAAATAAATGAGTGAAATTCAGTCTCTAGATGGACGCCTACACCGGAGCTGCCTCCAAGCCAGGTATTTAATCTTCTATCCTACTTAATGGGGATTTAGTTAACATAGGCAGAGGTGTCTAAAGTTATTTGACTTATCCCGTATTAGATGATAACACTGACTCATCCAAATGGCTCTTCAGGTTCCCTTGGCAACATTGATCTCATCTCCAGTATTGATACTGATCCCTGTCAATTATAACAGGAGTTTAAGCAACTGAAGCTCAAACGTTTCGATAAAGGTAGGAGTCTGGTCTTGGGTTCTTCCCTAGAACACCCATGACATGGACATGGGGCTGCCAGATACAACACAAGACCCATGGTAGATCCAAATGCTTCTGAACAACATTTAATGCAATATGGTTCACAAATTCTACCATTCCAGATGTGTTCGAATCAGAAGTAGTTCACTTTATGTAGCTTCAGTATACATTCAGTTCTTATAAAGTTTACTAAATAGCTGTAAAAAAATAAAGTGTTTACCTTCCAATACAAAGCAGGAAACAACAAAATTGATCGGAATTGTGCAGCTCAGACTATATAAAAGAGTAGACATACAATGGTAACCATAAAAACAGATGCTCACACCATTATGTGTTTAGGTAAAAATGATGAAGCTCTATTAGCCATCACCAGTGTGGTCATAAATGCCTACGGTCACTTAAAACTCTCCTTTCTCTGCAAATGTGGTCAGAAATAAAATAGGAATGTTTCTGGTCTGAGGACAAATGGCATCGTTACCAAAAACCTGTGTACTTAAGAAGAGGCACCACAATAAAATAAGAAGCCAAAATCCACTAGTTCTCCAAATTTTTTTGAAACACCTTTGAAGATTTCAGCTGATAGTAATAGTTCTACAAAGCAAGATTATGTAAGAAGCAATCCAGCAAGTCCTCTTCCACCAGTCTCATCACCTGTGATTTAATGCTCTCTTGATAATTTCTAACGCATAACACAACAGCACAGACTTTGCTTTCATTCACGGTACAAGAACCTTTCAACTATCACTTCAGAAAAATCAAAAAGCAAATAATACACACTTTTAAATTGTGCACCATCAGAAACAGCTACACCTTGAGCTGACTCTAGTATTGGAATAATACCTTAAAAAAATGTAATAGTTAATTTTTAACTACACAGTAAGATGACTGAATAGAAGGAGTGAAGTTTTGCACTAGTGATACTCTACTGACTAATTATAACAGTACCAATGAAAATAACAATGTTAAAGGTTCATCCTTGGGCAGTCTCTTCAGTGTTGTTTCGATGATGCTAAGAAAATAGGATCCAAAGGTGCCACCCAATACTCTAGTATCAATGACAGGCAAGAAACAGCCAAATATCGGATGCTCAGTTTGATACCTGGTTGCAAATATTTCCATTTTAAAAAAGGTCGTTGAAGTTGCATAGGACTTTTTCATGCATCTCCAAAGGACACAGCGACAGTATTTGTGAGTTTTAATACACAATGTTAGGCAGAGAGAATTTTCTTGTGCAGAACAAAGGTTATGCACGACAGGTAGAAAAATTTACCACCTCTTGAAATCCCCACAGCTTTATTTAAGATACTGCAGTTACGTTTCTTTGTGTGAGCGGCTGAACTCACTAATTTCACAGCAACTGAGTATTTCACAGCTCCAACAGCAAGTGAAGAGCTTCAGAGGTTTAACCCACACAATCTCACATGAGTGATATGCTGATAAACACAACGACCTCTAAGACACAATGGAAATTGTGTTGGAAATTAACTGTATTCACTTTCATTAAGAAAATAATTCTTAGGCCATTCTCCACTTACATTGCTTGCCATTAGTTTTCATTAAAAAGAGTATTTTACCTCAAAATGAATACTTGTTGGCCGTTAATTAAGTAAGAAGAAAGTTTAATCCCAAAGCTATGGGGAGCAAGGAGTTCACCTCCCATGAGCTTCTGAATGTACGCAACTTCTCTCAAATGTTTGCAATAAATTAAAAAGCTAAATAATTCAAAAACAATTACCATTAAAAGTTCAATAATTCAAACAGCACTACCATTACCAAGCTAAATAATTCAAATAACATCATATTTCCTCCAGGTATAAGGACACATTAGCGTTTTGGGTCAAGTCGTAACGTTAGGCTTAGCGAGGTTGAATCATTCACTGAAAAGGAGGCAGGAATAAGAGAGAACGACTTACATTGTTCATGTACTCGCTGAGCAGGTCCTGCAGGGCCTGTCTCACGGCGTTGCATTCCGCCACGATTCTCTCGCGGCGATCGTCACGCGTGCACGAGGAATCGGCCATGAGCGCTGCTCCGCTGATGATGCTCTCCAGCCGCTCCTCCAGGGATGGCCTGAAACGGGCCTCGCTGAACGTCATCGGGTCTAAGATAATTTTGTTCTAAACAAAAAAAAAAAATAGGAGAAGTCAGGAAAAAATCAGTATACATTTAAATTAGGAAAAATTAGGAGAGCACACGGGTCTTTGGTATTTTTAAGCGTCTCTTGTTTCAGCGGCTTCATGGGGTCTTTCATATAAAATAAGTAAAACCGTCTACCATGAATTTGAGAAATAAACAACAGCAGTGTCAGTTATACTGTTAAGCAGCAGTCCTTATTTTATCAAAGTTGGGAAGCACTGGGGATCATCCTCCTGTCCTGGTTTTGTTAAAAAGAAGACCAGTTCTCTTTTAGTGATTTTTCTTTCAGCTCAGTATATAAGAATTTGGTAGCTTCTCTTCAGATTCCCGAAAAAATCAATATTACGGAAGTATCTGGTTGCTCTAAAATCTCAACATATAAATAATATTAAAAATAACGCACAACCTATTGTTATAAAAGACTTCTGCAGAGAGCAACACAACAAAACTGATGAAGGGACTTGAACACAAGAGCTATGGGGAGAGGCAGAGGGAGCTGGGCTTGTTTAGTCTGGAGAAGAGGAGGCTTAGAGCTGAGCTCAGCACTCTCTAGAACTACCTGAAGGGCAGTTCTAGCCAGGTGGGGATTGGTGTCTTCTCCCAGGCAGTCAGCAATAGACCAAGGGGCCATGGGCTTCAACTCTGCCAGGGGAAATTTAGGCTGGAAATGAGAAAGCAATTCTTTGCAGAGAGAGTGGTCAGGCATTGGAATGGCTGCCCAGGGAGGTGCTGGACTCACTGGCCCTGGAGGTTTTTAAACTGAGATTGGCCATGGCACTTAGTGCCATGATCCAGCCAAGGGACTGGAGTTGGACCAAGGGTTGGACTTGATGATCTCTGAGGTCTTTTCCAACCCAGTCGATTCTGTGATTCTGTGAACTGGTTCAAAACAGTATATGGGAAGCATATGGGTAAAAACAATTCAACACAAACTACTGTAGTGTTCATATATTACACATATATATTGAATCTTGCAGTAAACTAATGTTACTCTTTCCTGAATCTTCTGAAGCCTCCTTGAATACTCAGGAAATTCATATGAAAGGTGCAAGTTACTTATAACTGAGGAGAAAGCAAAGTATTCTCTGTTAACTAATTCCTTCATTTTGAGTATTTTATCAGAAGCCTGTTAAAATGCTACTATATTACCTCAATATAACATGAAAATAAATGAAGAAATTATCATTATTAGACAATTACACTTGAATAAAAATGTGAAGTACCTCTGATTCCCATTCCGTTGGGCATCATTTAAACATCTCTTTCTAAAGGCATTTGCAAGATATTTGTGTTTGTTTTTAAATGAGGAAAAAGTTAAAAAGAGAACACTACAGGAAAACAGTCTAAAAACATCTTTGATTTGAGAAATAGCTGACTGGTTAGAAAAATATCTTTGCTCCACTAGAAAAAAAAATTGATTTTCAAAGACTGTTTTCTATTGCTGATATTTTCATTGTTAAATTATGATCACTGATAAACATTTGTGTACTTTATATATCAAACTTATTACCAAATATTGAGAGCTAGACCGCATAGATTCTACCCTATTAGTGTAGAAACATATGCAATATGATGAGGTTTATGTCACCGCTAGATTATATTCTGAGTTGTTTTTCTCCCTTTGTATTTCAAGGTAACAAATACAAAAGAAATAATCACCTGCTACCACTTAGAGGCACATTAATAACACCGTGTAATTCAGTAACCTTTTGCTGCAATCATACTAATCAGCTTCATAATTGTATATTGTCTAAAAATGCTCTGTAAGCCACGCACTTCTTATTTGAGCTTTAAAAGAAAATAAACGAAGAAACAGGAATATAAGAGGCAGATCTGGAAAAGTTTAAGCATTCTGTATTCTAATAATCACACCTATTCTAAAGCACCTTGGATTTTTGTTAATGAACCATTTTAATTTTCACAACATTTTGATAACATTATGACTAGTCTATTTCTTTTAATATCCAAGAGCAATCAACAAGCGCAAGCCAAATGAAGCAATTAATTCGAAATAATACAACCCAGCGTATTAAAATGTAAATCAGGATTTGGGGATATGACACATAACCAACACCTGCCTTTAATGTTGAAAATTGTATCCGTTTATTACAAATCAGAACAGGCTCAAATGAACTTATTCCAGGCTAAATTCTGATTGCAGGTGAATATATTTTCTTTCATTTAGTGGGACAAAGCTTTTATAAAGACCTTGTTTCTGAATAAAACTTCCAACTAACTCCATGCACGGAAAAGATAACCCTCATTATTATACATAGAGGATCAAGCTCTGAGAAATCTATAACTTAACTGAATCCATAGCAGTTAAATAGTAACAAACACAACATCAGGAAATTTGTGAAGACTCATTATTAAATAAAAAGGAGAAATAGAAGTATTTTGATTAGATACCATATTGTTTCTATTGACTCCACAGAAATAAATGCATCATTACTCAGAATCTGGAATAATATCTCACATGCGTCTTCCAGGGTCTGTGTTTTAGAAGCATCTAAATCAGAAACGACTTCTCCAGGAGCTGGGCTTATGCATATCGATATAGCTGTGCTTTTCCATCAAACCATAATACTTTAAAGAATAGAGCTGATTGGCACACTTTTGTTCATAAGCATTGGGATTTTCACAAATCAACTTTACATTCGTCTTCACAACAGTGTATTTAATTCAATAAGAGTGTCACAGAGGCAGCCCAGAAATCAATTTAGGCCAGCAATAAGCTCCAAACAGACTTTATTCCGACCAGATCTTTTTAGTGGAGAACCAGCTGGAAACGGGGTTTACCCAAAATTATTCAGCATTCCAGCAACATTTAATAAACTGCAGGTTCGATACCAGTTGGGAACAATATTTCCGTACAACCACGCAAGAATGAGGGTCATAGAATCATACAATTATAGAATCATTCCAGTTGGAAGAGACTCTCAGGATCATTGAGTCCAACCATAATCCAACTCTAGCACTAAGCCATGTCCCTAAGAACCTTGTCTAAATGCCATTTAAACCCCCCCAGGGATGGTGACTCCATCACTGCCCTGGGCAGCCTGTTCCAATGCCCAACAGACCTTTGGGGAAGAAATTGTTCCCAAGATCCAACGTCAACCTCCCCTGGCACAACTTGAGGCCGTTTCTTCTTGATCACTTGATACTGGGGAGAGAAACCAACCTCCTCCACAGCATGCAGACACAAAAAGAAGAAGCTGCTTTCACTCAACGGTACCCAGCAGAAATAATCGCTTGCCCAAGGTGGGCAAGGGCTCACTCAAGAAGATTTCCAGAAAAAATCCACAGCCCCACTCCTCCCAGAGTGCTCCAAGAGAGAATTCATTGGGGGACCCGTTTTACAGCCCACTTGGATCTGGCCCTGGTCATCAGGAGCTGGTCCAGGAGCTTCTCTGGTCCTGGGCACCTCCTGGGCTGATGTCTATGGACCAAGAGTTCCGAACTGAGAAGCCACTGTGTCCTGGGGAGGACAGGGACAATGGGGCACAAACAGTGCTAAAGAGCCATCAACTGCCCCATTGACAGCTCTGGATCTCACAATTTTTGCCACAAATAGCAAAAGACTGAAATAGTTCATGTGATGCCATCTCAGCAAACTATATCATTAGGAAAAAACTCTAAAAATAATCAGCTGAATGTTTCAAATTATTTTCAGTGTTTCCTTAGTCCAATGTTGTTGTTAGTGGTTTTTTTTTGGTTTTGTTTTCTTTGGTTTGGTTTTGTTTGGTTTGATTTGGTTTTGTTTGGTTTGGTTTTAGTTTGTTTGGTTTTCTTTGGGTTCTTTTGTTTGTTCTGTTCTAAGTACGTGGCCATTCAAGGAAACATTAATGCTCACGGTTCTTTTTTGTTTTCTTTTTTATTCGTTTAAATGACCACAAAAACTAGTCCTGAACACTGATGGGAAGCACACGTTACTAGAGAGGAGGATTTCTGCTAGCCAACTTATGTTGTACTTGTAGCAAACCTCTTTTCTCAATCCAAACATCATCCATACAGCACTATTGCAATTTCCATGTTTCACTTATAACAACATAATCTGTTTTTCTGTATGTGTTCCATTTCTCTTCTTCTTATAACCATAGGTGTCGGGTTCTCCACATCCACAGCAAATCTCAAACAGCACATCTGATACCTCTCATTGAATCCTGAATCATATTTTGCTTCCTAGATGCTTTTGAAGACAGTGCACTCCACAATCTTCCAGGAGACCCAATGATCAGCTAAAATCATATTCCTGAAATATTTCCATCCTTTTCGAGCCTTTGGGATGAACAGTCTGCAGAGCAAACATCTCCAATATCTCTGATCACTGAAACCCAACTCGTTATTTTCACAAGCAGTTCTCTCATAATCCACGAATAAATTTAGGATGTTCTGTGCAGGTTACATGCAAATACCATTTCCATATTAAATAATAAAGTGTGTGCCATTGGGAGTGCATAATTAATTTAAGCCAGCTTTCCTCAACGTAAAGCACAGAAAAGGAACACATTAGTGGATTTTTTTCCTAAATAAGAAGAGATCTTTATGCCCATCACACCTTAGCGCATGAAGAATGGAAATTCAGAATCACTGAATAATTTACCTTGGAATAGACTTCTTGAGGTCATCTGCTTTAAATGCCTCATTAAAAGCAGAGACAACCTCAACATCAGGCCAGGTTGCTCAAGGCTTCATCCAGTCAAGATCAAATCTCCATCCTTAGAGATATTGCAGACCTCTCCCCCATCATTTCACTGTTTGATCACATTCATGGTATGTTGCTTTGGTTTTTGTTGTTTGCTTTCTCCCCAGTATCCAGACAGAACTTTCCTTCAGCCAGCTTGAGGCAACTGCATCTCATCCATGAAGCTCAAAGTAGATTCTACCTCCATTTTCTCTACACCATCCCACTAAGAAGCTGAAGATGCCGACAAGATCCTTCCAAAAAGCCTCTTATTCGGCAGCCTGAAACGTTCCCGGCTCTTCTAGTCCCTCCGAATTCATCGTGTCCTGCAGCCCCGTGTCACCTTCTGCTCTCTGCTCTGGTCCATCAGTTTTCCTTGCGCTGGGAAGCCTCAAAATGGATCTGAACAATATGATGCAGTTTCATATGTGCCAAATATAGGGAAAAAAAGTCACTTTCCTTGAGCTACTGTCTCCACTCTTATTAATGCAGCCTTTTTGTTGTTTTCTAATG
This sequence comes from Columba livia, assembly GCF_036013475.1. NCBI lineage: Eukaryota > Metazoa > Chordata > Aves > Columbiformes > Columbidae > Columba > Columba livia. The sequence continues at coordinate 4,351,805 of NC_088605.1, read as the reverse complement.
TCACACAAAACACACCAAACTGAACAGAACTGTTCTGGACCTTTTAATCCACTTTTATAACAAGAAACACTGCTGGGAAAGAAAACCTTAGAAATACTAAGAAAGAAACAGAACCACCATGCTTTGTTCAAAAAATAATAAATATTGAGATAGTTAATTTCTGACAGGTGGTTGTAAATAATTGTTATTTTAGATGTATTTTTTAAAACTCTTAACGTTTCTCAAATATCTCACAGCAGGTGTTGAGCTGTTGGGAAAAGAGACCAGGGATGAGAACCCGCTGCATGACAGATCTGACATTCAGTTCCCAAAGAGACACTATTATTTGCTTCTGAAAGGTTTTGCTCCTTTGCAAAGCAGGTTTGCTCTCTAAACGCAACTTCAGATGATGTTATCGGCATGTATAAAGCTCTTACACAAACATTAACATTGTGTTAACAAGGAAATAACGTCTTCTTGGAAGGAATTAAAAATAGTTATCAGGAAATCTGGCTAAATAAATCCCTTCAAAAATCTCAAATTCCCGTTGTTGTAGGAAAATAGGAAATTAGGATTTTAGGCCTATATCAGTGTTATAAGCTGTGCTGTTAAGGCTGCAAGTCTCAGCTTGTCCCCTGTACAGTCCTTACCCAGAACCACGAGCATGGTTACCTTATGCTTGCTTTGTACCCTTAGTTAAGACATTGATAAATGCTATTCTTAGGGTTGCTGATTTCTGTGCTAGACTGATGAACTATGGATAACAAATGAGACAGGTGGAACTCCAAAAGAAGCCAGCCCTGCGACCCGATGACCTTTCGTTTGGTACTTGCCAAGAAAGAAGAAGTGGAACCCGCAGACCACTGGGACGGAAGGAACCTGAGGATATCGACAGTGATAGATATCGACAGTGATAGACAGTGATAAATTTTGTTTAGTTGCATAATACCTGTTAGAAGCCTATATAATGACTAGTTATACTGCTGTATGATTGTCAGTCTCTGAGGAGGTGACCCAACGCTGCTGTTCCTGCGAATCTTCTACAATAAATACTGCTCAGAGTAACCCACAAGAGTTCGAGTCTCTATCCAGCGCCTACCTACGACACCTTTTTTCACCCATCATTTCTTGATAGCCACTTAATGAATCATGAATGTAAATTAATTGGAACAGTTTACATTTTTACTTAATTAATATTAGAGCCATAAATCAAGGACTGACACCATAATTCAGATCTTCTATGAAGTGTTTCAAGCCTCTGTACAACTGCAGACAGAGTGGTGTAAATATACTTCATTTTTGGCTTCAGTTGCTGAAACAAAATCCAAGAAACTTCACGTAAATATAGTCATGACTTATTTGAAAACTGTTACACTTGTGTTATCTTCTTTAAGCATATTGTGGTTAACGATTTTTTCTCTTGTATTATCCATTTTTTAACTATATAAAGATGTGCTTATAAAGTAGTTGCAGTGTTTCCATAAATAAAAACTTACAGAAAATACACATCTTCAATCTAATTAGTGCTACAAGCCATCTTTACCTCACTCAAACAGGAACAAATGATCAGGAACACTAACAAATTAAAGGGCATCACTTCTGAAATTTAATATACCAATCAAATTACTCACAATCCAACTAAAAGTACTGAAAATAACCATATACCCTACATAAATGCATTGCCAAAAAATCAGTTTTAATTAGAAATATAAGGTAAACCAAAAGCAGATAAGTAATGTTAATGATTTGGGGGGCTGAAGGGAAGAAAGAGTTTCCAGTTCTGAAAAAGCTGAAAATCAACCAATATATGATGCATTCAAATTCATTCCTTAGTGAACAAATAGACTCATACACTTTCACATTGTTCAGCATGTTGTCAAGCTCAGCTATAACTCACAACAAAAATTGTGACAAATAATATATTTGGAGAAGAAGAAAAAACACAAGCCAAGAAACTTGTTTGCAGAGTTTTCCTGTCTGTACAGTTACGTTTATATGTTGGATTCTTACTCTCATACAGATACTTCTTTCTATAATTCCCCGTTCAATTACCTCCCATCCAACTGCTGACTGAGAGAACAAGGAGGAATCCATTATTTCCTTGTGCTTCTTTAATTTTTCTCTGGTGCAAAAGGATGACAAATGTAATGATGGCCTTTATTTGGCCCTTTAAACAATTGACTGTGCTCTGGTCTTTAAAACACACAAACCCCTCAATTAAACAAAAGTAATTTCTTCCTGTAATTGAGAAAAAATATATGCTAAAAGAGCAATTATGATAAACGGAACCAATGTATCTTTCAAGTTAAAAACTTAGATAAACAATGTCACAACCACAGGGCAGTATGAAAAAATCTCTTTGTGTAAAAAGACAATGTAATATACTGAGAGACAAAGTTTTGCAGAACAAGACAGTATAAATAAGATCATTCATCATATTTCTTTAGTAGAAGGGCCTGGCCATTGTGAAAACAGATGTAGTGAGCTCGCAGATTTGGTCTATGTACGTCAGTCACAGAATCACAGGATGTCAGGGATTGGAAGGGACCTGGAAAGCTCATCCAGTGCAATCCCCCCATGGAGCAGGAACACCCAGATGAGGTTACACAGGAAGGTGTCCAGGCGGGTTTCAATGTCTGCAGAGAAGGAGACTCCACAACCCCCCTGGGCAGCCTGGGCCAGGCTCTGGCACCCTCACTGGGAACAAGTTTCTTCTCAAATTTAAGTAGAACCTCCTGTGTTCCAGTTTGGACCCATTACCCCTTGTCCTATCATTGGTTGTCACCGAGAAGAGCCTGGCTCCATCCTCCTGACACTCACCCTTTATGTATCTGCAAACATGAACGAAGTCACCCCTCAGTCTCCTCTTCTCCAGCTCCAGAGGCCCAGCTCCCTCAGCCTTTCCTCACACGGGAGATGCTCCACTCCCTTCAGCATCTTGGTGGCTGCGCTGGACTCTCTCCAACAGTTCCTTGTCCTGCTGGAACTGAGGGGCCACAACTGGACACAATATTCCATGTGTGGTCTCCCCAGGGCAGAGTAGAGGGGAGGAGAACAAGGGAGTGACCCTCAAGCTGCCTCAAAATGGCGGTACCTGCATCACCTCGGGGCTCAAAATGGCGGCAGCAGAATCACCTCAGGGCTCCAAATGTCACTAAAATCACCTTGGCCACAAGGGCCCAGTGCTGGCTCATGGTCATCCTGCTGTCCACCAGGACCCCCAGCTCTCTTTCTCCTACTCTGCTCTCTAATAGGTCGTTTCCCAACTTATACTGGAACCTGGGGTTGTTCCTGCCCAGATTCAAGACTCTACACTTGCTCTTGTTCTATTTCATTAAATTTCTCCCTGCCCAACTCTCCAGCCTGTCCAGGTCTCTGGATGGCAGCAGAGCTTCCAGTGTCACCACTCCTCCCAGCTTGGTGCCATCAGCAAACTTGCCGACAGTCACTCTATTCCCTCATCCAAATCATTGATGAATATATTGAATAGTACTGGCCCCAGTACTGACCCTTGAGGCTCTCCATGTCGCCCAAAGTGCCAACAAAGCTATTTAGCTCCTGTTAAGTGATAAATTAAATGTTTCTACCTGTCCCTATGCTGCATTTCAGGCACAAACCGTACAGCTGCAGTTTGAATAAATATGAATAACTATGACAGTGTAATGGCCCAGGGAGGAGGAGGAGGGTTCCCCTTCCTCTGCCTTTTCCAGGTCCCCAAAACACACCCCTGTGCACTCTGCTTCAGCATGGCAGCTTTCCATCAGCTAGTCTGACGTGTTAAAAGAGAAATAATTCAAAGCAATAAATGACTGTCTTTCCTGCTGGGACAGCGGGATGACTAAATTCATAGCACAGGGTGTTTCAAAAGAGATGGACCCGATTTGAAGACAACTGTGACCTGAAATTGGGTCCATCTTTTCAAAATGCCCTGTAGTTTGATTAATATCACAATGAGGTAGAAGGGCAGAGCCAAGAGCGGGAGCAATAGCACTCGCCTCCATAAGCCCCCCCCCCAGTCCTGGAATACTTGAATAGTTTGGATTGAAGGGACATTTAAAGTTCACCTAGTGCCCCCAATGCCATGAGCAGGGACATCTTCACCAACTCAGGTTCTCAGAGCCCCGTCCAGCCTGGCCTGGGATGTCTCCAGGGATGGTTCATCCACCACCTGGTTCGCCAACCTGTCCGGCTTGAATCTCCCTCCTTTGGTTTAAAACCATCACCCCTTGTCCTATCACAACAGGCCCTGCTCAAAAGTGTGTCCCCCTCTTTCTTATGGGCCCCTTTTAAGTCCAGAAAGGCCTCACTAGGGTCTCCCTGGAGCTTCTCTTCTCCAGCTGAACACCCCAACTCCCTCAGTCTGTCCTCCCAGCAGAGCTGTTCCAGCCCTTCCATCATTTCTGGGGCTCCTCTGGCCCCTCTCCAGCACATCTTAACTGCATTCGCTAAACACAAAGGGAGATATTGTTTCCCGGAAACATTTCTGGTGTTCAGTGATCACACACGAGTTACACAAGTATCTCAGAGGTGCTAAATAATGATACTCAAATTAGTACCAAGCACAGTCTAATTTGAAAATGTCACTAAGTGTTATTTTTGAGCTATTCTACATAACCTGACAAAATGTTAATACATTTTTGATTTAACAGTTCAGATATTCATGCTTATTATTAACGACAAAATAAGCAAACTGAAATAGGTAGAATGGTACTGGAACAATTGTGTTGCTACAGAAAACACACTTCTCTATAGAAACATTGATAGGGGTTTTTTGTAGTGCGTTTCTTTTGTGTGCTTCTAATCTCTCTACCAAATTTGTTTGGATGATTGTTTGCTAGAAAAACTCCTTTGTAAATAAACCAGTTACTGTCCTACTGCAAACAGATTAACTGTATTTGACAGGAAAACACACAAAGCACCTGCTGTGTTTGGTGTGTGACTTTTCTACCATCAAAAGAATTGGTAGCAATGTGGGATGACTGAACTTAGAAACAGCATTTTTGATTGCTGAATCTTTCTCACTAATAATTTACTACACAGGAGCATTTTAGAGAAAAGAAAAATAAAGGAAAATGAAGAAACCCACTAGATGGTGCTGTTATACAGAAAATAGAGACGAGCAGCCCCATTCTCACTGCTAAAGGTGAATGAAGGTGGCATGATCCTAAGTGCAAAAAGAAAGGATGCTTCACTTTTTAAAGGGCACATTTCATACCAAAATCCTCTTATTTTCAGTGCTGCTTCTGGTACTGTGGAGCTGTTATATCCATAATACCACCCATACATTCCCACATGCACACAAGCACAGATAAAACATTTAGGTCAAAGTCATATACAAGGTCATCTGAATTTACAACACACTTTCTCCAGTCTACACTAACACGTGTCTATTTAAATTCAATATATAAGTGTCTCTATACAGAAATTGCCATTTGGTTGTGCTTCCCTAGACACCCGAGCTCAACAAGTCTAGTTTTAAACCGCTATGTGGGCCACGCTGTTATATTTTTGCAATTGTTTCTTATGATTTCAATACTGAAACCAGCACGTTTTCAATTCTTATTCCAAAGCTCACGTTGAATCCTTATCTCCAGCATCACAAATCACTTCTCTGAAGAACATATTTACAAGTAAATTGAGATATTCTACAAAATCTATTCTCAGACTGAACACCCACTGCAGTTATTTGTCTAAAAGGCAACAACACTTTAAAGGTAATCACTGAATGATAAAGCATCTCTTCTGTTTGCTTTATGTCACGTTTTGACTGCTCTTAATTTTATTATAAAAAAAGCATCCTTTGCTATTGTTGTACCTAAACAGTATGTCTTTTCAGTTTATATACATATATATATATATATGTATATGTTTACCTTACACACTTACTAGCTCTTCTATTGCATTCAAGGAGCGCTGCATTCACCAGCCCTGCAAAATATCCCTAAACGATTATGAATATCCTCAAGAAATATGTCACGATAGTCCATTTATTAAGTATGAACTTCATTTTACAGCCTGAAGGATGGTGACCAGTGTCACCAAACACTTTGTTTCTCATCAAACATAGTCATCTTCCAAACAGTAGACATGCAATGTTCAAAAATATGTTAAAGACTGAGTTACTCTGTCCTTCTCGTAACGCAAAATGGTCCATTTTCAGTACTTGACAACCTATCCCAAATATAGAAATACCTCAAGTACCACAAGCCATTTTAACCACCTCTTTCAGTTCTCAATCAGATCAATGCCTTTATAAATTATTTTTATACTCAATCAAGACTCAACGTGATTTTGAAATTGGAGAATAAAGAAGTGACACAGAGGCCCAGCAGTTCCAAGTGTAACGTGGAGCAGCTTTACAGACAAATCAATGTGTGAGCACACACAGAAACAATCAATCACCAGAATATTAAAATAACATCAAGTACAGGGTGTGTATGGATTAACATGTATTAAAAGTAAGCACTATATATAGACATTTTAACAAACAAAATATCCGTTTATTGCATTGACAGATATTACACTCCTTTCTATGGGTCTATAGTGCACGCGTCATAAACATCTTCATATTTACAAAACTGCTGTGCTTAATCACAGAATCACAGAATCCCAGAATGTCAGGGATAGGAAGGGCCCTGGAAAGCTCATCCAGTGCAATCCCCCCATGGAGCAGGAACACCCAGATGAGGTTACACAGGAAGGTGTCCAGGCGGGTTGGGATGTCTGCACAGAAGGAGACTCCACAACCCCCCTGGGCAGCCTGGGCCAGGCTCTGCCACCCTCACCAGGAAGAAGTTTCTTCTCATATTTAAGTGGAATCTCTTGTTATTGAGTTTGCATCCATTGCCCCTTGTCCTACCATTGGTTGTCACCGAGAAGAGCCTGGCTCCATCCTCCTGACACTCACCCTTTCCATATTGATCACCATGAATGAGTTCAACCCTCAGTCTGCTCTTCTCCAAGCTCCAGAGCCCCAGCTCCCTCAGCCTTTCCTCACACAGGAGATTCTCCACTCCCTTCAGCATCTTGGTGGCTGCGCTGGACTCTCTCCAGCAGTTCCCTGTCCTGCTGGAACTGAGGGGCCACAGCTGGACACAATATTCCAGGTGTGGTCTCCCCAGGGAAGAGCAGAGGGGCAGGAGAACCTCTCTGACCTACTGACCAACCCCCTTCTAACCCACCCCAGGTACCATTGGCCTTCCTGGCCACAAGTGCCCAGTGCTGGCTCATGGTCACCCTGCTGTCCCCAGGACCCGCAGGTCCCTTTCCCCTACACTGCTCTCTAATAGGTCATTCCACAACTTAAACTGGAACCTGGGGTTGTTACTACCCAGACACAAGATTCTACACTTGTCCTTGTTATATTTCATTACATTTTTCCCTGCCCAACTCTCCAGGTGTCCAGGTCTCTGGATGGCAGGATCCTCTGTACAAGAATGATTAGCCTCATTTTTTGTGTCAAAATCTAAAGTAAAATATTCAGAATTGTTGCAAATGGCAAATATCCTAGGGTGCTCTGCTTGAAACCCCTAGAATGTGAATTTTGGCAGTGATCAGCACTTGGAAAGTGTTGTCAGCACATCCCATTGACACAGCTACACTTCCAGAAACTGAGAAATCACTCTCCTACTCATCAGCGACCCCAAATGCCCAATAAATCCTATTTTTGCCTTTTCTATTCGGTCTTGCCAGACCAAAGGTGCCATTTCTTGAGTGAAAACAAAATGTTCTCAAAATTCATAATAAGTTCTGAACAAATTTCTGTATGTAACTTGAATAAACTTGGGAAAGTGTCATGAGGGGAGGTAGAAGGTATATCCTTATTTAATGAGCATAAAATACATACCAAATTTTACTAACAAATTACTTGTCTAATAAACCCAGGAATATCTGTATTTAAATGATCTAAAATTGAAGGAGGAACACTGAAGTCAAAGAGGTATTAAACACTTTTGCAATCAATCAACTTCAAAGAGTAATTTCAAGCAGCAAATCTAATAAGAAACTGATCTGTGAACTCTCCTAATTTCTACATAAATTATCAATAAATTAGCAATAAATGACAACTCTTTCCAAAATTTCGCTGTTAATAACTTTACACCACAAGTCACCGTTGTATAGAGTGTGACAATTATCATGACGCCTATTTAAACACCATAGCTGAAGTGCTTCAAATAGGTAGAATAATGATTTCTGTTGTATGTGATGATATTTGGATCGAGAAAGCATTCAGAAGATTTACACTGCTGTTATTTGACATGCTAAGCTGATTCTAAAATTAAAAATAATGAAGGCTGAGAAGTGTTAAATATTATAGAAAAAACCTGTTAACTTAATTTTGGTATAGAGGAATTCTCTTTTCATCTGATACAAGGTTTAGTATGCACTTCATACCAAATACAAACTGATCACAATCTATATAACTGATACTGTAAAGTAGATATACTGTGAACTTATTTTAACTAGATAACAGAAACTTCCTTTCCCTTGCTGCAGTAATATATTGCCAGCATCAAAATTAAAGATTTTTCTCCACCATCTTTTTACCAGTCTGGTCATTTTCCTTGCTTGTGTAATTTAAGGGTAAATTCACAATCATCCCACCATTGCAGATATTTCAAGATGTAAAGAAATTTGAGCTTTCCCTGGATTTTCGGACATGTCATCTCTGTTGCAAAATCAGGTGTGAATAAATCTCATTCAACAGCTAAGCAGTGAAGCAAAATACAGACAAAATAATAGTTTCAATCTTTGCATCCTCAGTAAGAGGAGAAAGTTTCCATGTAGTTTCTTAAAATTAGGAAGAGAATATTCTCAAAAAGGAGAACTTTTTTCCACATGTAATTGTGAACAGCATACAATGCTATGGATATACATCTCCCACACACATCCATGATGCCTGCAACGTCACATAAAGTAGAAAAGTCTTTACCTGAGGAGAAAAATGATGAACAAATATAGTCACAAAGAGGCAGGGGACTCTATCAGATGTCCCGTGTGGTCTTCACTAAATTCACTCAGCACAACAACTCTCTTTGCATTGAACTGCAGCCTTTTCCAGAGAGCAGCAGCAGCATCATCAGTTTGGGACTGAGAAGTCACATGTTTGCTGTTATTTTTGGTCAAACCTCTGCTGTCCAGAACATGCAAAGTCCCCAACAAACGCCGGAGTGCAATCGGACCAAACAAGGATATTTTTCTCAGGATTTTACCAATGAGGGACAGTGAGCTGAGAAGGCCCACAAAACCATGCAGAATTCCTGAAATCTTGACTCAAAAGAATTTCACATGAAAAAACTATAGATCTGGGAATACATGTATTTAAAAAAAATAATAATAAAATCAGTATAGTTGATGCAGGTAGTCCTGTCTCATTTACTTGAAAAGTACAATGGAACTGGAGTCAACCTCTGGGTCCTGCAGTGGTTCTGAATGGTTTTAGCCTCTTTGCTTGCCTCTTCCTACACCTATCCACACATTTTCTGTGGTCACATTTCCACTTCTAACCCCATTTCCCTTTTGTTATTATTTGTATACTCATTCCCTGCCTTTTTTCAATATCTTACTCAATCCTGGAGCTTCCCTTGATTCCGTATAATTTACCTTTTTTACAACCATCTCCAATGCAGACCCAACGACAGCAAGCCACAAATGCAGAAGACAAGTCCAGCCCAACGTGAGATGAACCACCTGCACTACACCTCCACTTTAGGGCCATGGAGTTGGTGAAGGGTTTGGAGAGGAAGCCGTATGAAGAGCAGCTAAAGTCACCTGGTTTGTTCAGCCCAGAGAAGAGGAGACTGAGGAGAAACCTCATGGTGGCTACAGCTTCATCACAAGGGGAGGAGGAGGGACTGGTGCTGACCTCTCCTCTTAGGTGACCAATGACAGAACCCAAGGGAACGGCAGGAAGATGTGCCAGGTGAGGTTTAGGTTGGACATGAGGAAAAGGTTCTTCACCCAGAGGGTGCTGGACACTGAACAGGCTCCCCAGGGAGGTGTCACAGCCCCAGCCTGACAGTGTTCAAGAAGAGACTGGACAATATCCTCAGACACATAGTGTGAACTGTGGGATTGTCACATGCAGGGACAGGAGTTGGACTCGATGATCCTTGTGGGTTCCTTCCAAATCTATAAGTGACATTAACCCAACTGTAACTGACTGCTGCCAGCTGCAGGGACCCAGCTTACTGTGTCCACACCAACACAGACATCTGTTTATTCAATAAGAGCAGAAGAGGGCTTTCCTCTCAGAAATTTCATGCTGGTCAGACAGAGGAAGTTGGAGACTGATGGAAAAGACTCTGCTGGGACATCTGTGCAGGGAATAAAACTAAGGAGTACTAACCATAAGCAAAGATCTTGTAAACATCCATTCATCTCTCCATCAGAGGGAAAAGTTAAAATATCTCAGCTGTAGACAGACAGGCCCACAGCAATCAAAGGGAAATTGAGTTGCCCTAAATAATGAGTAGTTCCTGATCATGTGTGACAGATGCTTGTATTGTAACCTGGTGTATATAATCAAAGGCTTTGTGAAGCACTGGAACAGGCTGCCCAGGGCAGTGGTGGAGTCACCATCCCTGGTCAGGTTTAAAAGGCATTTAGACAAGGTTCTTAGGGACATGGTTTAGTGCTAGACTTAGGTTATGGTTGGACTCAATGATCTTGAAGGTCTCTTCCAACCAGAATGAGTCTATGAATCTAAGTCAAAAGGACACTCTTTCCTAATAATGATAATTTTAACAAACCCTTACCCAAAGCCAGAATGAAAAAGGAAAATATTTCCCGATACTGTCTGCATTGTTTTTTTTCTCACTTTCTAAAGATTTCTCAAGCGTGAGATAGGGAATAAACATAACAGAACTGGCAATGAGATTAACAGTTAAACAATTAGCTGTTGAGAAAGTTGCTTAAGCAAAACTGAAGCTGCTGCTGGAATAGAGGCTGGAGCACTTTGCCTGCAGTTGAAGCGACTGTCACCAGCTGTGTCTGAAAGACACTTTTTCCATATCTTTGATGAATATAATTCATGCCACAAGTTGAACATTAATGTTTCCAGACTGCTCAGCTCCATCACCATCTTTATGTCCTGACTTCCTGACTTGTCAGACTAACATGATTCCACCATTCAACCTACTACAGATCTCAGTCACAGAACTGGATTGCCAGATTAATCAGACTTTGTATTATTAAGAATGATGTGGCTAGATTTTGCAAGGACGCTGGGACAAAAGAGGACTTCTTTATCACAGTTCCACAAATAACTCCTTACAATTCAAATCCATCAGCAGCAAACGACTATTCCTTATTAAAAATAACAAATCTGCAATCCAAGGAAATGGACCTGAATGAAAAGGGAAATCTGCGTCCCGTTCAAGAACCATTTAGTTAAAAGCACTGTAAATTGCACGGAGAAACACCTCATTTTCCATACACTTCTGATACTTACATCAAATTCATTTAATGCAGCGGCAAGCTCTCCTATGCCGGTGTGCCCCTTGTTCTCATCAGTGGGTGAGGTGGCCTGGGCAGCGTTGGAGATCCCAGCAATTGCTTCTTGCACTTGCTTGAAGACGTAATCCCTGTTGGCCCTGGTGGCTGCAACATCGGGGTGACGGAGAAAGGCTTGGGAGGCGGTGTAGAGCATGGTGGCATTCTTCTTCAGAGCACCTCGAGCTGCTGCCATCTCATCCCTGCAGTGAGGATCTTTCAGTTCCTACACAAGAAACACACAGTTTTTACACTTGGTACTGGATTTTGTTATGTTAGAATGTAGTTAAGCGTCCCTGCGTCAATATCGTCCAAAGGTGGAATCAATGACAGAATCCACTACAAATCACAGAAAGAAATTCTTTGCGTGCCCTTTACTACTGCGTAGCTACTGTTGTTGCATTCTGCTCACGGTGTCTTCTCATCAACGAGCCTTTACGCTTCCCTTATTCAAAGGCTGACAGAAAATGTATAGAAAATATTCAAAATTATTCTTCCGGATTCAATCTGACAATCACATGAAGGCAATGCAAATGTGACAATCCTGTTGCAGTGAGCACCATAGCTTTGTAAGTACTCATCTATGTCACTTACAAAATCATTGTAAGGTAGACCTTTACAAATCAAAATTTAAAAATTACAATGATTAATATGTTTTGAGTTCTTTAAGCCATAATAAATAGGTTGCTTTTGTTTTTAGCCTTCATATTTTGTTTTATTCCTCATTATCATGTAGTATTTGCTTTAACGAAATATACTTTCTTTTGTTTCCCCTGACAACAAGCATCGGATGCTGTGCAATGTTACCAGGATAAAATGACACTGTATTATTATTATTTAATCCATGAATATATTTGTTTACAGGTTATATCACACTGTCAATGGAAGCCTTTCAAATATTAGGTAAGTTAATCTTGACTCTATTCGTAAAGAGTAAGAAAACATCGCTTCTGTTTTAAAACTACTAACAAAGGCATTTGGAGATTTTAACAGTTTACTTACACATGGAATCTACAGCAGAAATTAAAAAAGAAATCAGATATTCCAGATTTAAAGGGTTTACCCATTGACCAATTTCAACCTCACAGAACTGCCGGTTTACAGAGAGAACTATGTTACTTAAAAACTTCATCAGGCTACAAAACAGAAGAGAGGAAAGGAGAATCTGTGAACAACTAAGTGGTAACTTTCATGCTGCCAAGATTTTCTGGAATTACATGGAACACCCTACTGGCATTATAAAAATGACCCTTAAGACCAACAATTTTAAAAGCTTTATACTAAGACTTTTTGTTACCTTTCTATTAAGAACTTAAGAGCCATATATATTTTCATTAGCTTTCATGTTTTTCTCTTTTTCCCATATTTATAGCTACACTTCCACAAGGGAAGTGTCTGCACACAAATAACAGCACCATTGTTGTGATGACTAGATTTTACATCTTTACTTTACTAGATTTTACATCTTTAATTTATTTAATTTCAGTCTAACTCTGAAAATATTATATTTCATTAAATACGGCTATTAATTGTGATTACTGTATGTCCTGGTTTTGTTAAAAAATAAGTTTCTCTTTTAGTGAATTTACCTGTCAGCTAAAGCTTCATATTAGCTGTGTTTTCCCGGAGAACCAGATACATGTTTTGGTAAATGTAGCAATGAAATGCGAAGTTATTGATAAGCATGGATGGATATCTCGTGAGAGGGACAATGAGAAACAGGTGACCAAGAAACTGACCAATGGAGTATAACATCCCATTCACATGAATACTTCATATAAAAGTGGGAGATCACGAGGATCTCATCCCTTTTTCGTCCCTTTTGTTTATGGCCGACATTGGGAGAGAACCTTGCTAGTCGTCCCTGCGAATTGCGGCCTAGTGAGAGACTGAATCCAGCTCCGATTGGCTGCAAAGTCCAATCCAGGACTTCTGGTGCTGGCTCTGCAGTTGCTGAGACTTTCAAGATTGATTTTGTATATTTTGTATTGTTTTCTCTATTCTTATTAGTAGCATTAGTAAAACGTTTTTAATTTTTCCAGCTCTCTTCTCTCTGTCTTTCCTTCCCTCCCGATCACCTGTCCTGAGTGGGAAGTGGGAAGAGGGAGGGGCAAAGGGGGAAAGCAAGGGGGGGAAGACAGGAGGTTAACAATACATCTGCCAGGGTTTTATTGTCACCCCGCAATCAAAACCCTCAACACTGTAATATAGAAAAGAAAGAAATAGAAGGATAAATCTGGAAAGCCGGGTTTCTAAATCTGGTGAGCTGTGCTATACAAAGTCTACACCCCTGGACGATTAGTAGTGTTCAAAAAATCTGAATTTAGGGAGACCTTACAAAGCTCCAGAGTGACAGCACTGTCTGGACTCTTAAAAACAACATTTTCCAGGAGCAAGTTATCGCTATTGCAAAGTTGAGTAATTGCAGGTGTTGAATAAATGTTATCCTGACTTTCTGATCTTTCTTTCACCCACCTTAGTAATGAATGGAGTACTTGGTCTTTTTTAGCATCTGAAAATTAATAATGATGGCTTTCAACACAGAGTAGGTTTTTGTTCTTCCTGAATTTGAGTTATATTAGAGTGCCAAAGAGCTCGCGCTTTGCCAGCTGTCAGAGTGACCTCAAATCAGCACGGCTTAGAATTGAATAGGAATAATCATCAAATGAAAACTATCCTTAACCTCCTGAATCACTCGCCTTTTCACTCTTCATTCTGTTACTAATTGAAGCCGCTTGGAAAATATTCTTAAAGAAACTACATTTAAAATAAATTATCACATTCAAAAAAATCAATGTGATTAAATTATAGGCCATGACACAGCAATTGCACATGTTAAACCAGACTTAGCCATGAAGTACAAGATCTTTAGAACCAAGATTAACTTTCTTAACCACTGCTTTATAATGGACTCACCTGTTGCCGTCTTGCTGCTACATAGTTCAGTTTGACCATCTCTTTTCCAAACTCTTTGAAGCGATTTGCTAAATCTTGCTCATTTGTTGCGTTTTTCACGGCTTCTAGTGCTTCCTCCACCTGGAACATGATATATCGAGTGTGTTAACATTTTAATCCGCGTGCGCTCTTTGACAAAGTCTACAGCTATTCTGCCCAATACTCTCTATTATATGCACTCAATTTAGCCTTTATGTCCATCACTGTATAGTGGCTTTATGATAGTTCCACTAACTTTAATTAGTTTTCTTAATAGAGAAGCTGTGTGATTGTCATTCTGCATTACTTTCCATTGACTGTACTTTGGTATCATGTAAAGCTAATGTAAAAGGCACAACTATATTAATTTCCCCGCTAACTCTTATCGGATGAAACGTTTAATACATGCGGGTTTTAAAACAAAATAGATGAATATATTCTCAATGCATGGTACAGGCTTTATGGGAAAACAAAAGGAAGTTGTTAATTCTGGATGAGAAATAACTTTTGAAAAGGAAACTCAAACTTAGCATTAAAATTTGAATTTACCCTGATATATGCAAAATACGGTATCCTTGTGAAATAAATGAAACAATGATAGATCAAACTCAGAATATAGTTATTATTTGTTTTTTCTCAGCTTTCCTCTTGCAGTGACTTTTAAATTGAGAAAAGAATCTACCAAAGATAATATATCTGCAGTTACTCAATCGTGCTGTAGCTAAGATATAAACCACCAGTAATAGAAACAAGTTAACCTACCAAATATATCGTGACACTTTACCTTATGTACAGCAAGAAAAAAGTATTTGAAGGGATAAAATGCTGGTTTTATACAAGAAGTAAAGGAAATTTTCCTGTGACTTGATTAAAGTTGTAATTTATCTGTTGTTACACACATTCTCATAATTGAAGCGATAGGTTCTAGAAATAAGGTTGAATAGAAGTGTTTCAGTTCTCAATCTTTTTGCTTGGAATTGCATTTTTATCTTGGGAGGGAGGGAAATACAACTTATTTGTGTTGCTCTGTGTTTTCCTACAGTGAGGGAGGATATTTTTATTGTGAGCTTTTACCTTCTTACTGCAGATTTAAGAATATCCACAAATTACAGGGTAGAGGAGTAGCAAATCCATACGTTTCTATGGGAAAATGTATAATTAAAGCGCATAAATCCATAGCTGTTGTGTTGGAAATTTTATACTGACAGTTGCAAGCTACACCTTATTCATAATGCAATTACCTTATTCGGAATCCAATTACCTTTTCATTTACTCTTAAAAAGAGCAGCGGTTTTTAGAGCTGAATGACCTGCCTTATCCACTAATATAAATTACAAAAGCATCATAGTATTAAGTAATTTGTTCTTGCAGGATTCCTTGCAAAATATGAACATTTTCCTTTCATATCCAGAAGCATTTATATTAAACTACCTGAAATATTCATCTTTAATCTGTTTGCAATGCCAAGTACACGTATGACAAATTGGTACGCGGGTCTTTAAGTCCTGCCAGCTCCCTGTTAAATAGAATTGCTAGAGAATTTGCTACAGATTCCACTCTGCTTATTGGATTTTGAAAGGTGTTCATCATACTCTATCGTGTCAGTTGGGACTCAAACCCACGAAATTCCAAAATGAAGAAGCAGCTGATGAGAAATGTTACAAAGGACATGAGCACAACCCCCTGTTTGATTAGAATTGCTTCTACAGCTTCATGTTGGAGCAAGAAGTATCCTCAGAAAAACACAACTTCACACAGCTGTGCAGATGTGTTCCTCTGATTGATTAACTAGCATTAATTGCAATAGACTCATAATTTTGTATGTGTGTGCTCACATATATTATCATATCCTATTTTAGGAGTGTTAAACAAGCTTCTGTGCAACAAGCACTGTTACTAATTTTAGTAATGCAAGATATAATCTGCAAGAAATGACCAACTGTCCTTCCAGAAAGCATCTCCATATATTCATTCTAAAACATGAACCAAAATGCACTATTTCCCCTGAAGTCTGAAGCGGGACTCACTCCCTTAACAAGCTTGCAGTGAAAACTGATTCCAGTACATTTCAGTATAAATCAGGCTTCATGACTTTGACATGTAGAATGCTTTTGGCTTATTAATTTTATGCTTATCTCACCCCACTCTTTGAATGTTACCATTGAGTAAATACAAGAGCTGTTCCTTCAGCAATTTTCTAAGCGGGGTTTTTTCTGCTAATACATCAATTTGTATTCATCTCAAACTAGTTTGCATTATAAAATGGTAAAATAAAAATATATACACAGTCAATCCTCAGAAATAAATTACCCTTTTTAAGCTAAAAAAAACCTAATCCTTAAGTTAAATTTTGCTAAAAACCACCAGAGATCTCTGGCTTCTTGGAAACAGACCCAATAATAATATCTGACAAATGCAGATATTACAAACCACATTGCTATACACTGCCCTGGCAAATCTAGAGTGCAACGTGTCTAAAGAAATACACCCACTCACTAAACAGTATTAGGCCTGTGCGTTTGAAATGACATAGTACACGGCCGGAAGAGAGGGGAGAAATCTCAGCTGTGAGAACAATATGAAAGAGCTCAACTCTGAATTTTAATTGTAATGTTTCGAAAAATCTGTTGTTTATAATATTGAAGCATTAGTCTCATGAGCAAAGGATTTTTTGAATTACAGCTGCACAGAATGTTATAGTGGGGAAAAATTAAAAGCAGGTAGTGCTGACACGGCACAGAATCAGAGCCACGTGCTGACAACGACAGGAGCAGCTTTCTGGTCATTAGGGCAGAGCTGGGCAGAAAAATCGGGACTTTTTCATTATGAAAACGGTTTTCAGACTATTTAGCTTCTCTGCACATTTTGCACGCTGAAGAGTTCTCATTGTTTTATCCAGACTATAATATTGTTGTACCATTACGCTATTAAAAGACACACAAATCCCCTGAAACAACAACAAAAAGCAACACAAACTTTTTGGGCCGTTATTAAATAGAAATAAATCTCCATCTCCTCTGCTAAAGTCACACATAGATTCTGCAGGCTTTAAATATCCTGTATCTGAGTTCTTGAAAAATTTTGCTGTTTCAGGGTTTTGGGTTTTTTTAATGCAATTAAAGTTAAATAATCTAATAAGTAGGAAAAAACAATTCATGAGTTTCAACTGTGAAGTCTTTTAATACTGTTGTATAAAAATGTGAGTGGTGGCAGCCAAAAGCGTCTACAAATCCAAACCAAACTATCCCACAATCTTTAATTCCTCTGCGTTCTTTTCTTCCTCTTTGATGAGTGATTAGACCCTTGTGCTATTGTCTCACTCCGAAGTAAAGATTCAATCTTCTGACACATCCAGAAGCCACGAAGAGGATAAAAAACAAGCAGAATCACTGTAGTACCTAAAGTCTGCCACAAGATAGCGATGCTTTACAAGTGCTGAGTTTGCAAACCATGGGGATAAGATGTGAGTAAATGCGTCTGTTCAGATCAGAGAGCTGCTTAATACCGTTATTAGTCTGGTCGTTGAAGAGATCTGACAATTTGTACTTTGTCTCCAAAATTAAAATTCTGAAAAGTTAGAAGATGAATGAGACTAATGTTGAAATGTATTATCTCCTATCTCTTCACCAGCACAGTGAAACAGGGCAAGAAATGTGAACGGTGAAACCCATTACTGATTTGTTCCCAATTTTGCTACGGACAAAAGTTGCAAAACCAGTAGAGAAGGTTCAAAATGCACACACATACGATTTTCAGATGGGACAGAAGCCTCATGACATCGGCCATATCAGCCAGGATGAGTAAGCGGGTGACAGCGGAAAGCAAGGCCCGGGCGGCCCGCACCATGGTGCCGCGCTTCACCGAGGAGCACGGGTCATCGGCGAACTCCGAAGAGGCAATCCTCATTGTTTCTCCTAGAATAACAGCAAAAAAAGATCAGTTTTACACTTTTTAATTTTTCCAGAATGTATAGAGAACTCACTATATAAACTAACTGCTGTAAAAAAATATGAATGGCTTAGTTATTGAATATTGAATTGTTCAGGAGAAATATTTTCTTTTAACATATATAACAACTGTCTCAATACTCAATACTTAATTCTCAACCTGTTCTTCTTCTAGAGCAGTCACCTGTAACAATTCAAAAGGAAATCAAAACACCAAGACACACTGAGAGCAACCAGAGCGTGTTAGAGAAATACAGAACTCACCTGCGCTGGTCAGATGATGTGACAGAGCATCCCAACAACATCGTCCCAAATGCATCTCTCTACAATTCTCCCTTCCAACTACATCCTTCTCCTTCACTCCTGCTTTCCAGTCCTTCTTGCTCACTTACTCTGCTCTCCTCCACCTAGAAGACCTATCGCTTCTATTCAAGGGGAATTTTTCATTTCCTTTTTTTACTCAGTCTTAGAATCATTTCAGTTGGAAGAGACCCTCAGGATCTTCGAGTCCAACTATAATCTAACCTAACTCTAGCATTATACCATGTCCCAAAGAACCTCATCTAAATTGTAAGATGCTGCTGTAGACAGTAAAGTTTGAATTTAGGATCAAGTGCTTTTTTATTTTTTGATGAACACCCTCCACCTTTATCAGAAGGAAGTAAAATTATTGTCAATACTAGGTGAGACAGTTGTAGCACATAATGGCTGAGAACCAACCACTAGTTACGAGAACAGACAATGAAGCCTGCTAGAACCATTAAAAAGGGAGTAAAGCTATGTCCTAAGGAAAATCAGGCAGTGATTGTAGAGAGGATGTAATGATGTAAAGTTTCTTGGAGAGACCCAGCAGGGAATTAAGAGCCTCCTAGATGAAACTGTGGGAATGAGTAAAATCTCTGTGCACAGATTGGGAATTGGAGTATATGATCTTTTGAGGTCCCTTCCAATCCCTAATATTCCGTGATTCATTTAGCTTGGAAAAGACTTTGAAGATCGTTGAGTCCAACACTGCCGAGTCCACCACTAAACCCTGTCCCTATCAGAGAATCATACAATTGTTTTGGTTGGAAAAGACCTGTAAGATCATCATGTCCAACTGTTAACCCAGCTCTGCCAAGTCCACCTCTAAACTATGTCTCCAAGAACCTCATGTCCACATCTTTTAAACTGCTCCAGGGATGGCGACTCCACCACTGCATTGTGTTCTGCTGTGTATATTTGTTAAAAGCATTTAAAATAAGCCAGCCCAGCTACGCAATACAATCCCATCAATATATTGCCTGCAATTCTCTGACAAACAAGAACTGATTTTTTTAGATGATTAACAGATTTAGCGTTCTTTATAGCATTATCTGTTGCTGCAAGACAGGTCTACATGCAAGTTACTTTTTAAAAGCCTCCGTATTCTTTAAATGCATCATAAACTTTCAGCAGTTTCTATATTTAAGTCCATTGGTTATGACCTTCTTTTCAAATCTCAATGTTATTTATTCATACAATAAAAAAAAATTATGTCTGTACAGCTGAATTAATAGGTTTATATCAATTTTCATTTATCTTGCTACTTCATTGCCTTAAAACCTACTCCATCACATTTTCTCCATGACACTTTCAACAACAATTTAAACATATCATGAGTTAACGACAGATCAATAATTACACAAACCTCATTTTTTAAGGAAATCAGACTGAAAGAGGAGCAAACACCATTTTGAATTAGGTTTTATATTAACTCAAACTTTCCTATTATTTCGGAAAAAAAAGTCTTGTTTGTCTCCAGGGTAGAAACTCAGAAAGAAAGTACTTCTTAATGTGAAATCAAAGCATATTTATATTGCTTTTCAGACCATTATAACAACATCAAAAAAAATATCTCAGATGGCATGAGTTCCCATAAGACAACACAAATACTGGATGAGAAACTTGAGACACTCACAGTAAATAATTCCCATTAGAAAAATTATCCTTTTTATATTACTATTAGGACTGTATGTTCTTATTACAATTTGTCTGCAGTATATCTTGGATGATAAGCTGATTATATATACTTTCAGTCGAAAGAAATCAAATGACTCATTTCTAAAGCTGCATACATTTATTGAATTTCTATAATGTTGCCAAAACTCTCAAAAGATTTCTTAAGAGACAAGAAACAAATGATCTCTGTCAGGTAAAGAGACAACAAAACAAATTTCTAAGAGTGATCGAATGTATTAATGTATGTTAAAACATATTGTTGCTCAACATCACCAAGTTCTGGGTACCTGGTCTCTGCAAAGAAACAATCTCATGCATTTTCCTGAGGTGTGGAATGACCTTACAACCCTTGAGGTTATAAGGAAGGTATGTATTTATTTATGACACTGGACACACGGGGAATCATTTCACCTAATATATGTGTAAAATTAGAGTAGCTGTGAGCTTGGTTAAATGCAGTAAAGTGTTACATATTAATGAAAGATTTAGGAAAGCCTGTACATATTCATAACCTGTCCCTGAGAAAGCAGTTCTTATTACAATGAGTTCAGGAGACCATTTCCACAGTCTCCACCTCTGGCTCCTCCTGGTTGCAGCTGCGCAGTGATCGTGAACCCGAGTCCTCTTTCTCTGTACACGGTCACCTTTGGTCCAGTGTGACGAGTTGGTTGGGTGTCAGACTGCTGAGTTGGTTAAAACTGGTGTCTCTCCTGTCCTGTGCCCAAGTTTCTGTAATCTAGTTCACCCAAGGATGCACCCACAGATTATTATCTTTGCAAGGCATCAGTGAAGTCCTGTTTCTCGTACAGTAAGTTACACAGAGCTAAGCAAGGCTAGGCAATAGTGATGTGGGTTAATGGGTTAGCTCTCTAAGTGTCTTTAGTAATGTGGGGTAGGGTTAGTTCTTTAAGTGTCAAGTGTTAGTTTTTTAAGTGTTAATTAGTTAATTGTCAATTCCCTGTATCATGCCCATGTGCCAAAAAAAATCACTGAAACAAGCAGCAAGGAACTCTGAGGCCACAGGAGTTTGTATTTTGTCTGGCACGTACTTTAAATCAATCAGTTATTGGAAAAAATTATCAACAACTATTGGCTGGGAGTGTGCTAAAAATTTGGAATTCAATTTCCACATTTTTTTTCTTTTTAATTTTACTATTATTATTGTTGGTTTTGAGTGAATGACACAAAATATTCCCTGTAAAAGAAAAGGCTGAGAGTGACCGCAGAATCCCTTAGGATCCATGGGGAAAAGGGTTAGGTTTGAATTTCCTAATCTGGAATCCAAACCGTGGCTTTCTGGATTCATCTAAGTGTAAAACTTGGGAAGGCATCATCTTCCCTCTGGTTATTTATTAAAGGAAACACACTGTTGCAGGTTTTCATAGAAATTTGGATCCAGAGCACACTCTTAGAGCATAAGTAGCTGGTGGAACCCAAGGAGACACATGCAATGGTACCCAAAGCCCAGCAAGACTCTCTGATATTTAAACTCTAAGTTGGACTCAGATGAATTGAAAGTGATTCAAAGCATCCAGCAACACAAGTTTTTCATGTGAACATACTCAAACTTGAGGTATATCCAAGATGAAACGGCAGCCAAAGCAAACTTTGCATTTTGGAATCAGATGTCTATAAATTGTATAACTCTCATTTTGATACTGAAGAGATTTGGTAGTTTTCTGCCAAATTACCAGTCTGTAGCTACAGATAAATATTAATATTGAACCTTGAAAGAAGGAGCTGATATCCGGTAATTGGCCAAGCAAGCAAGAAAATTATCTTCTTGGGCTTGACTATTCAAAGAGATAAAAGTAGCAAATATTAATATATTTACAATCAACACTGGTGGACAGAGGGAAAACACATGGAGGGTCAAAACAGCAGATTAAAAAGTTTGGATTAATTATTTAACATTATAAAGCGGAAGTCAGGTGAAATAAATCTTCTCCAAAACAATTAAGTACTAAGCAGACATAAATAAGTAAATAAAAAAGTACTAATGTAGAAGTTCATAGTGGGTTGTTTAAACCTCATAAAGAACTAGTAGCTCACAATTTCAAGTCTAATAACCTATAAAACCAGCCATTACTTGGGAGGAAGGATTGTCTATATCTCAGTGCCAATTAATGTATTTTTATCCTTGTACAGCAATGGTATCAAACTACTCTCAGGCCAAAGGGAATGTTGGAGCTACAGCTACTCAAATTGTTTTTCAGAGAAACCTTTTTATCTGGAAAAAGCCATCCCTACTTTGAGTTCTACAGTTCTTTCCAAGTTCATTTCAAGTTACTCTGTAATCTATATTAAATTACTTGCAGTGAAAATTAGGTCAGGGCAAGAAACACAGACATCTCGAGTCATCAGGTCTGCTTCCTTGCCACTGCAGACAACCATGTCATAATATAATTAATATTAATTTTAATATGATAATAACTACACTCACAGGCTTATCAGGCTGCCATCTTCAAAACAGCTCAGACATTTAACCCCAATTAATCCTTCTGGAAATAGGAAACTCATTTTAAAATGAACTCTAGAATCTGACAGGTTTTTTTCTTTCATTAGAGACATTATAATTACATACTGACTGTATTCATAGGTAATTTATTACCATTTCTTCTCATACCCCATTTGTCCTTCAATTTAAGTAAGTATTCTGCCATTGTGTTCACTATCATCCCTGGTTTTCTTCATGCATATTTGCGATGAGCCATGACAGATTAAAGGCAAAGTCCTCCTCTTATTGCACAGAATATCCATTCCTACAGTCATTCCTATAAACAATTCTGTTTCTGGAATACATGTGATAAAAACTGCATTTTTGTAGGATTTATCATTCACAGAATCACAGAATTGACTGGGTTGGAAAAGACCTCAGAGATCATCAAGTCCAACCCTTGGTCCAACTCCAGTTCATTGACTAGATCATGGCACTAAGTGCCATGGCCAATCTCAGTTTAAAAACCTTTAGGGACGGTGAGTCCAGCACCTCCCTGGGCAGCCATTCCAATGCCTGACCACTCTCTCTGCAAAGAATTGCTTTCTAATCTCCAGCCTCAATTTCCCCTGGCAGAGTTGAATCCCATGGCCCCTTGGCCTATTGCTGATGCCTGGGAGAAGAGACCAATCCCCACCTGGCTAGAACTGCCCTTCAGGTAGTTCTAGAGAGTGCTGAGCTCACCTCTAAGCCTCCTCTTCTCCAGACTAAACAAGCCCAGCTCCCTCAGCCTCTCCCCATAGGGCTTGTGTTCAAGTCCCTTCCCCAGTCTTGTTGCTCT
This sequence comes from Columba livia, assembly GCF_036013475.1. NCBI lineage: Eukaryota > Metazoa > Chordata > Aves > Columbiformes > Columbidae > Columba > Columba livia. Next base: position 4,328,194 of record NC_088605.1, on the reverse strand, counting down.
TCTCTGGACCCGCTCCAGCACTTCAATCTCTTTCCTGGGCTGAGGGGCCCAGAACTGAACACAACACTCCAGGTGTGGCCTCACCAATGCAGAGTACAGGGGAAGGATCACTGCCCTTGTCCTGCTGACCACGCTGGTTTGGATACACGACAGGATACCATTGGCCTTCTTGGCCACCTGGGCACACTGTTGGCTCATGTTGACCTTCTGTCCATTAGTCCCCCCAGGTCCCTTTCTGCCTGACTGCTCTCCAGCCACTCTGTGCCCAGCCTGGAGCACCACTATGAGAAATACTTCACATGATACCCTGCAGGATTCATGAACCTTTTTCATTAGAGACAGAGTATTGCTAAGACCTACATGCTAAATTCTTTGCTACCTGGCTCTGAGAAAAAAGTGTGTATTTAATACATGTTTTGTAAATGAAGTGTCTTAGTTTGTTTAGAAAGTGAGTTTAAAAAAACCCTGGAACTTTCAGGGGAGAAAGACTGTATTAACTACATGGGAAATGCCTACCGTTAACAAAATAAAAAGCCAACAAAAGCCAAAACCAACCAAAAAATGCCATCCAAAAAAGCAACAACAAAACGTAACAGCCAAATTCAGCTTGATTCCTGAGTTCTAACTGTTGCTGTAGGACCACTACCACTAAACACCTGAAGGGAGGGTACAGAGAAGATGGAGCATCTTTTCAGTGGTGCCCAGTGACGGGACAAGGGGCAACGAGCACAAACTGAGGCACAGGAGGGTCCCCATGGACATCAGGAAACACTTTTTGACTGCGAGGGTGACCAAGCTCTGGCACAGGTTGCTCCGTCCTTGGACATCTTCAAAAGCTGTCTGGACATGGTCCTGGACAATGAAAGTAGTGTAGAACCAGCCACTGTCCATTCCAGATTCTCATTCAGGAAGAATGAACTAAATCTGTTCTTTGATGCTTCCTTTCTAACTCTCTAAATTCCTCCTGTCTTCATAATCATATGGATTTACCCCATATCTTAAAACATCCTATTTTGTTTACAATACTTTAACATTTCATTTCAATAGTAATCTCTATTGACATTATATATATGTATATATTATTTATTTATGGGAAATAAATTGTAGAGTATTTTCACATTGAATAATGCAGTATATTTACTATATGCCTTAAAAATGTTATTCAGGATTTCCAAAGCTTCACACAAATGGCTGTTAAATCTTCATGTCCCTTTTCCTAACACTTTTCTTCTACATCTCTATTACTATGTCCCCTAAACTCATTTCCCATTTCACTTGCATTTGGGATTTTGTTCTGTCTGTGGAAGAATCTCCACTCTCATTGTATTAACAGATTTCAAGGCCAGAAAAGGCCATTTATGATCCAGCCTGATCTTTGCCCATTTATTTTCAGCTACTAGAGCTGAGTCTCTCTGGAATTTAACATAGAGAAAATCTACTTCACTTAAATTTGTCTCAAATTATGTTTGACATTTACATAGAATGATGAAAGAGAAATCACTATGTATTTTAAAGCAGAATGGATATCCTTAAAACTAGTATGTATTTTACATTCAACATTCACATTTAGATCCACTTTGTTCCATTTAGACACATCTTATTCACTTCAGACCATTAAAATGTATAACTTTAATTAACTCAACTACTCCTTTCCTAAGGGACAGTAAAATAGCAAGAACGCAGAACTTTAAGACATTTAGTCACATATCTATGACAATCTAAACCAATTATTTCACAAACATTACATTTTAGAAATAACTTTTCTAATTAATAGCCAGATTAAGAACGCACTTGACACATCAGTGATACACTTAAGTACAATAAAACATTAATTAAATTTCAATTCCAAAGGAAATTGGTTTGGATGTGGGGATACATTACCATTTCTAATCCCTCTTTGTTTGCAGCTCTCAGCTGCTTCACAGTTTAACAACCTTCAGGGACAAACCAAGCGACTCATTAGTCTTTACTGAACCAGAGAGCTCAGGAACATCAACACGAGCAGTTTAGATGTTTCACACTGAGGTTGGTGCGAGGGCACATGAAAAATTCAAATGTAACTCAATTATAACATGGCTTTATTTGTATCCTAACAAAAGTCACGCAGCTGAACTTCAGTGTTCTACAGGAGACAACGGAAATGTCTAGTTTTATCCCAAAGTAGCATCTGTATCGCCAAATTAGCTCCCTCCTTGCTTTCTCCAATGGACTGATAAACCTGATTGCCCAAGGCCGTACATGGGACAGTTTGCTCTCACTCCATCCAGGACTGAACCAATAATATTTCTTCCAAGGAAACCTGGGTGTGCTTGTTTGTAGTTCAGGTATTGAGAATTCTAACTAAAAATAGGAAAAAAAGCAAGTGTTTCCTTCTTTACCTTATAGCTGCAGAACAGAGACAAGAAGCACATTCACAATTAGTAAAATATTTCACCACATTACCAAGACAACACTATTCAAATAACTACAGTGGTAACCTCGAGGAAAAGTTGCCATCTTTTTGGTGAACTGTGCGTAATAAATTTACTAAAACAATTACTGTGAAAACAGACTAAAATGAATGTGACAAAGACTCTGTTTTCTGGGTCCTAGCAATTAAAGCCTTCAATCACTTAATGGGCTTCTGCATAACAATATATGAATTATAAAGAGAATTATAATTAATAAATTTGAGTGAAATGTAAGAGGTATTGGAAGGAACAACATTTGAAAAGCACCCACGGCTTTCTAATAGGATAAGAAAAGGAAACACCCTAAGAAAACTGCTGTAGCTTTCTCCATTAGGCAGACAGAATCCATCATTTTGGATATTACTTTCATTCTGGGGCTTGAAGAGCCTTCCAAATATCATATAGCCAAGCAAGTTAGCGGGTAGATTAAATCTGTGCCCTAGGCACTGAGAACTAAGTCCAAGATCATAATTAGAATCAGTTCCATCATTCTTTATTATCACATAAAAAGATTGCCCAATGAAAAGTTGAGTTGAAATTGATATTTCTTGAGATAAACTTCAGTTTCAAAGGGGTGATGTTTTCCAGCAAGCTATGTTTTCTTAACAAAGTTTATCAAAAATTCCCAACGAGCTCTGAGAACAGAAGGAGCAGCAAGTTACTCATGTAGAATCATAGAATCATTTCAGTTGGAAGAGACTCTAAGGATCATTGAGTCCAACCATAACCCAACTCTGGTGCTGCCCCATGTCCCTGAGAACCTCATCTCCCTGTCTGTCCAACCCTCCAGGAATGGTGACTCCAGCACTGCCTTAGGCAGCCTGTTCCAGTGCCCCACAGCCCTTTGGGGAAGAAATTGTTCCCCAGATCCAAACTCAACCTCCCCTGGCGCAACTTGAGGCCGTTTCCTCTCGTCCCATCACTTGCTGCTTGGGACAAGAACAACACGTCAACTCGTGGGCAGCATCATGAGGAGGTGGGTAAGATTGATGCTGGGATTGATCAGTTCAGTGGATTGATCAGCCTGAGATAAAGGAAATGGGCAAAATGTGAAAATGATAAGGACTCACAGCATATTCTTGATGTTGTTATTAAAAACATGGGGAACAAACACTGCTGAAGGTACAAAACTCTTCCCGCAACACTGGGATTAAGAGAACAGGCATGTCAATGTTGGTATGAGATAGAATCAGAAAAGAGAGAAACAGACCAAGGAGGGTCACCAGCATGTGGAAAATCTATGGGATAGGCTTACGGTAAAAGAGAAAGAAGACCACAAAGAATACAAAGCAGAACACTTGCAGGTTTGCATAGAAATCAGGCCCACAACACCAACCTACATGAAAACTAAGTCTATCCTTCCAAAACTGGAAATTACATTAAAAAAAAAATAAAGATTTTGACATATTATAATGATCTTTCATCTAAACTTGACTTGGAAACATATTAATACCCTCAAACTTCATTGCTAATTTAAATTGTAATTCATATATCATACAGATGTTAATATAACATAGCCTGCTATATAACTGCACACGATGCATGAATGTTTCAAAGCTGCAAAAGCTAATTTATACCTATTTCCCTTTGTTTCAATTTTATACTATAAAATCAACATAAGTTCTATACGGCCAGGTGTCTATAATGGAGAGTCCTAATGCTCGAACACTAATTTTTCTGTATTTGCTACACAGACTCATATCTAGCAAGTTACCCATAAAATAACAGCAGAGAGGGTTATTATGGTCTTGTTAAGAAAAGCAACATATGTGTCATCAAATACTGTAGAAATCATAGAATAACATAAACAGAGGATATAAACTGAATTATCTGAAATTAAAACAAACACACACACACAAAAAAGCCAAGAACAGTTCTGAACGTCAAATTTGGAACAATTATGCATGAATGAGATTTGCCAACATCACAAATCAAAATCAGTGGAGTGTCTAGATTTTTATTTTTAGTAGCTACAAAAATAAGTCTAAATTCCATAAGCACTATAGGACGGTCTCCTTTTCCAGTTTTCTTATATATAAATAGCAGACATAAGAATTTAGAGACTTAAAGTTTGGAAAGTAATTGCCTCTGATCAAGACTAAAACTGAAAAAGAGTTAGCTGACAATCAGAATATTGTAATTATACATTTTAACATAAAACATTTAATTAGACATTATATATATTCTATTCTATTTATAATATATACAATAAATATAATATATATAATATAATGATATATAATATATTCTATATTATATATTCTCTCTATATATAATATACTATATAATATATAGTATATGTATTATATAGTGTGTATATATATATATATATATATATATATATATATATATATATATAATAGTAACCCCAGGTTCCAGTATAAGTCGGGGAATGACCTATTAGAGAGCAGTGTAGGGGAAAGGGACCTGGGGGTCCTGGGGACAGCAGGGTGACCATGAGCCAGCACTGGGCCCTTGTGGCCAGGAAGCCAATGGTACCTGGGGTGTATTAGAAGGGGGGTGGTCAGTAGGTCAGAGAGGTTCTCCTGCCCCTCTGCTCTGCCCTGGGGAGACCACACCTGGAATATTGTGTCCAGTTCTGGCCTCTCAGTTCCAGCAGGACAGGGAACTGGTGGAAAGAGTCCAGTACAGGGCAACAAAGATGCTGAAGGGAGTGGAGCATCTCCCGTGTGAGGAAAGGCTGAGGGAGCTGGGGCTCTGGAGCTTGGAGGAGACTGAGATGTGACCTCATTAACATAAGACATTAACAGATTAACATAAGACATTTAACATAATTAGACATTATAACATTTTATATTCCCTCTATCTGTAAAGTACGACTGGCCTTTGTAATATTGGTATAATGTACTGCAGGCAAAGGTGTGTTCAAAATACAAAATGGAAATCAATAAATTTAAGTCTTTTATATATCGACTAAGCAACTTTTAAGATTCGGACATTAAGGAGTGTATTGTACATCTTCATGCTATCATTTTTATTACTTCTCTTATCAGCTACCACTTTCTGAAGCCATATCCAAAATTAAAGCCTGTATAGGAGAATGAAGCTTCTTCATGACTGCTTTTAAAGTTGGATGACTGCCATGGAAAATGCAGCCAAAAATAAAGATCACAGAAGGAAACACTCCTTAGGCAAGGAGGAAAAATGAGGAGGGTATAAGGAAAACTCTTGGATAAAGTTAATTGCTCCAAGGACTGCTCATATTTTTCTCATTAAATGTGAGGAAGTAGCAGAAATAATCCTGGCAACGCAGACCAGAACTCAAGATTTCCGCTTTTTAGGTAGGTTAGGTCATTTACAATTACATTCTGAACAAAAAGAAAAACAAACCAAAACCCCCCTTGTTTTTCTAAATCAAAAATATATTTTAGTACCTCATTTACAACTCAACAGGGAAAAAAAAAATATAGTTTTGTTGGTAACCTTTTTCTATGTAATTGTTACTAAATCATAGAATTGTAGAATCATTTTGGTTGGAAGAGACCCTCAGGATCATCAAGTCCAACCATAACCCAACTCTGGCACTAAATCATGTCCCTAAGAACCACATCTAAACGCCTTTCAAACCCCTCCAGGGGCGGTGACTCCACCACTGCCCTGGGCAGCCTTTTCCAACGCCCGACAGCCCTTTCCATGAAGAAGTCTTTCCCAATATCCAATCTAAACCTCACTCATGAAATTTTCTAGTGACAGTTTTTGAAGGACTGAAAATCCTGTGCTCATCATTCAGCAAAGTGAGGAGGAAGGACTCAAGAAGAGGCAAGGGGACAGGATAATGGTGGTGGCGCAGGAGGAATCTCAAGCTCATCTTCTTGGGTTGCCTACTTCCCAATTTGCATCTCCAAGATAATGTCCCTACCCTGTTCCAGACGCCCCTCAGACCAGTGTCCCTAATCCTGTCCATCACTACATCAGCCAGTTGGTGAAATTTTACCTTTGCTCCATTAAAATCTTACACACAATCTTCTTAGGTCACTCCATTGCCAAGTTGAAACAAATCTCTGTACAAATACTTGCCATCCGACGCACAGAAATAACTGATTTTTCCAGTTCAAAGAGTGAATCAAACTTGGTTTTAAACAAAAAGAAATTCAGTTCAGAATTTCTGCCCAATGAATCAGTTGTGATCCAGATGATGTTTCACTGGCACATAAATCAGAGCAGCTTCAAAAGGAGAGGCCGAGATGCTCATCCCATAGTGTTCTATAGCTTCGTGGTAACAGCAGTCAGAGACTTTGATTCAAAACTCTACATTAAATTACACACAGAGAGGACTTAAATCATGATTTCTTGCATGCTGGAATATCTTCTTGCAAAACATTGTTTACGGTTCTCGCAAATGTTAATTGAAAAGGCTGTACATTTAATACTGCTGGGGATTACTGACTGTGAACTAAGCCTACCTGGTTTTGGAATTACTGCCTATGATGCCTCTTCCAATTTGTAAGACCCTATTTATTTATATATATATATATGGATATATATACGATCAGGCATTGGAATGGCTGCCCAGGGAGGTGCTGGACTCGCCGTCCCTGGAGGTTTTTAAACTGAGATTGGATATGGCATTTAGTGCCATGATCTAGTAAACGGACTAGAGTTGGACCAAGGATTGGACTCGATGATCTCTGAGGTCTTTTCCAACCCAGTCGATTCTGTGATTCTGTGATATATATAAATCCTAGTGAAACTATTTTCCAAATTTGACCAGGATTCAGAAATTTCATGCATACACGATGATGGAGTAAAATGTTTACTGAAAAACATGCCCTATGTACCATCCCTTGATTTTTTAATTGTGGTGTATTTCTGTAATCCTTTCTCAAATAAAACCTTGCTTAAAAGAAATATTGCTCCTAAAACAACAAGTAGGAATTTCAGGATCTGATTTTAGAATTCAAGTCAAATATTGCTGGAAGAAACATTCTTTCTATGACTTGAAATTTGTGAGTATAATTTAATTTTTAGAAGCTGTCAGAAGTAAAATTTCTTTCTTCCCTGCTATAGAGCCACAGTAGTAAAAAAATCTTCAAGAAATGTAAATAAATAGTATGAAAAAGGAAAAAATCACCTAATATATTCATTCATATTATTTTTCAAACATATATCATTGTGCTTTTGTAAAATCTGTCTCAAACTGTCATATTTAGGTAATACATCCGAAGTCAACCACCCTTTATAAAATCATTCCTCGGAGGTGTAAGCTGCTTTTATAAATTTAAACTAACATGAGCTAAACCAAAATATTGACAAGTGAAATGAATAGTAGAAAAGCTCCAACCAAGGTTTTAACAGAAATAAATCTTGAAAATGGTGCAGAGACCTACAAGGTTGAAGTATTCCTATTATGGAATTATTGTGGGATACATATATATGCACACATACTTGGACAGTTAAGAGCTTTATGCATAAAATATTTACTCTTTTTTAAAAAATTGTGTGAAATTAAGAAAAAAAAAACACTATCTCCTTTCTCTTAGTTGTTTGTTGTTGTGGGTTTTTTTTTTTTAATTCGATTTTATAAAACAAAACTAGCATCTTAGAGCTATATCTTCTTTACATTTAGATTCATTACAAAGTCTTTTGCAAATAATACAGTGTATTGTTCAATACCTACCAATGGAAAGCAACTGTCTCCAGGATGAATTGCAACAACTGTCTATAGTAGCATATACATATCCAGCAATATAGGGCAGGAAATGAGGAGCACACCTGAGCCAGCTGTAACTGCATTTTTAGGTTGATGGTGTAATTTTCCAAATTGAAATGTTGCCAGAAAATGAATTAGCAACACTCTGTCGAAACACAGCCTCAGTGCATTAACCCAGCGAAGAAGAAGCAGAAGAAGAAGAGGCAGAAGAAGAAGAGGCAGAAGAAGAAGAGGCAGAAGAAGAAGAGGCAGAAGAAGAAGAGGCAGAAGAAGAAGAGGCAGAAGAAGAAGAGGCAGAAGAAGAAGAGGCAGAAGAAGAAGAGGCAGCAGAGAAGAATTGGCTTATTATCAATTAAAAAGTCAGAAATTCAGTCAAGAAGAAAATCAAAACTCTCCACAGCAAATCCTCTCAGATGCCTCTAGCTTTACAAAGCACAGCTCTCCAAAGAAATCACTGTTAACTAATATAAAGCTCTAATGATAATAAGAAAGATAATAAGGAGCTCAGATACCATGCTAATGAATGGGGTACATTTGTTGAGATCAAAGAGCATGTAACAGGTTAGGCTGGTGCTCTGAATTTGGAGAAGGTTCCTTGGGAGAAGCTGGGAAAACTCACCAAAAAACTCAAAGAAAAAACCCCCACCAGAATACTGGCATAACACCATACATAGAGTATAAAGCAAATACTGGAGACATCATCCCTGAAGGCATTTAAAAGGCATTTAAGCGGTGTTCTCAGGGACATGGTTTAGTGCTAGAGCTGGGTTATAGTTGGGCTTGATGAACCTTAGAGTCTCTTCCAACTGAAATGATTCTATGATTCTACATGAGTAACTTGTTGCTCCTTCTGTTCTCAGAGCTTGTTGGGAATTTTTGATAAACTTTGTTAAGAAAATGTGGCTTGCTGGAAAATATCCACCCTTTGAAACTGAAGCTTATCTCAAATATCAGTTATAAAATATATCTGGTTATGGTTGGACTCAATGATCCTGAGGGTCTCTTGCAACCAAAATGATTCTATGACTTGACTTATTCTGATGTACAGGCAATGGAATATTAAAAAGAAAACAAAACAGGAAAAGAATAAGAATAGTGAAACAGTGAAACCAAATATACAAATAGTGGTTAGGAGGGAAAAACAGCCTCAGGACAGAACAGACTGGAATATTTACAAATAAGTGTTCATGTATACAAGATTTTAACCCTGCCTGCTCATATGATCATTCGAGTCCAATTTTCACAAACTAAAAAGCCATCATATAAGTGCTGTGGGTCTAACACACTAAAAATTCAGTATTTTATACCTAAGTCCTTCAAATTCTTTTTAAAAGCTCACCCAGAGATCTGCCACTCTTGTGCTAAAACCCAGAACTGACAATACTGACAGATAGTACCTTTAGATTATAGGATTTACAGTGGAAAAAACCCTGAAAGGTACTTAAATCTGCTGCAGTAAAAATAATTACAATCAAAGATGATAAAAGGGAAAAGTTTTGTTATGGGCATATATTGAAAACTTATTTTTCCCTTACTACACACGTAATTTTGAAAGCATCTGATATACAATTTTTTTGTAACACTGTGTATCTTGAAACTTGTTGTTTAATCTTTATAGTATGCAAACTAATATTAACATTTATCTTATTATCATCCACACCTAGATTTTTTTTTAATATTGCTATTATCTGTATATTTTCAGATGTTTATAACCTTGTACATAATTCAATATTTTCAGCCTTTGATAATCTCTGTACATACTTCACTATAGACCTGAAATCACAAGTAATTCTATATTGCTGTACTGTTTGGTTGAGAATTGTTACATTGTTCACAAATATAGACGCCACAATCCTAATTTTAAGTTTGCATCCACAGGCTTTAAATTGCCACTCAAATTTAACAAGGTGAAACATCATGTCCCGGCAGAATAACAAGTAAGTTGAAAATTCAACAATAAGCTTTGGCACTGGGCAGCATGGCTGTTGAGATATATTTGAGTTCACTATTTGGTGACAAAATAGCTAAAAGGAAAAACAAAACAAAACCAAACAACGAACACATTGTTTTAATCAAAGTTAGAAGCCAGAGAGTCGTGGTCAATGGGGCAGAGTCCAGTTGAGGCCTGTATCAAGTGCAGTGCCTCAGGGGCCAGTGCTGGGGCTGCTCTTATTCAATATATTCATCAATGATTTGGATGAGGGAATAGAGTGACTGTCAGCAAGTTTGCTGATGACACCAAGCTGGGAGGAGCGGCTGACACTGGAAGCTGTGCTGCCATCAGAGACCTGCACAGGCTGGAGAGCTGGGTGGGGAAAAGTTTAATTAAATAGAACAAGGGCAAGTGTAGAGTCTTGTATCTGGGCAGGAACAACCCCAGGTTCCAGTATAAGTTGGGGAATGGCCTATTAGAGAGCAGTGCAGGGGAAAGGGACCTGGGGGTCCTGGGGACAGCAGGATGACGATGAGCCAGCACTGGGCCCTTGTGGCCAAGGTGATTTTAGTGACATTTGGAGCCCTGAGGTGATTCTGCTGCCGCCATTTTGAGCCCTGAGGTGATTCATTTGCCGTCGTTTTGAGTCAGCTTGGGGGTCACTCCCTTGTTCTCCTCCCCTCTACTCTACCCTGGGGAGACCACACCTGGAATATTGTGTCCAGTTGTGGCCCCTCAGTTCCAGCAGGACAGGGAACTGCTGGAGAGAGTCCAGCGCAGCCACCAAGATGCTGAAGGGAGTGGAGCATCTCCCGTGTGAGGAAAGGCTGAGGGAGCTGGGGCTCTGGAGCTTGGAGAAAAGCAGACTGTTTTCATGTTTGTTTACAGATGAATGTTTACAGATATATAAAGGGTGAGTGTCAGGAGGATGGAGCCAGGCTCTTTTCAGTGACAACCAATGACAGGACAAGGGGCAATGGCTGCAAACTGGAACACAAAAGGTTCCACTTAAATATGAGAAGACACTTCTTCCCAGTGAGGGTGGCAGAGCCTGGCCCAGGCTGCCCAGGGAGGTTGTGGAGTCTCCTTCTCTGCAGACATTCCAACCCGCCTGGACACCTTCCTGTGTAACCTCATCTGGGTGTTCCTGCTCCATGGGGGGATTGCACTGGATGAGCTTTCCAAGTCCCTTCCAATTCCTGACATTCTTTGATTCTGTAAGTTAAGCTAATAAAATATTGCTCCAAGTATATTTTGCTTCCAATTTGTACTAAATCAGGAAAAAAAATATATTTCAATTGTCCTTTTGTGGCAAAATTCTACTGTTGATTGGCACTAAACTATTGTGATGCTATTTAGAAGGTTAATATGAATTCCAGCGCCTTCCTGCTCCATGGGGGGATTGCACTGGATGAGCTTTTGAGGTCCCTTCCGATGCATGACATTCTGGGATTCTGTGATTCTTTATACCCATTGCCATTTCCAAAGATACAAGTATTTTAGTACTTCTAGGTCATATTACAGCTATACTGTAGGACATAGCTTTAATTACATTATCAGAGCAGCTGATACATGTGTTTTGGAAGAAATCTTGAAAAGCATCAAATAAAACAGTTCCCCAGTTAAGCATTTAGTTCCACATACCTTGTTTGCGGACATCTTCTACAGCAGCCACCAATTCCTCCTTGAGATCCTGGCTCTCTTTAGCAATTTGATCTCCTTTCTCCAAAAAGTTTTGAGTGGCCTGTTCCACTGAAGCAGCCAACACATGAGCCTTCTTAGAGCGCCCTTTCTTTTTTCCAGACGGCCCTTTATTGCTCGTGTTCACAAGCGTTGTTACCTTTGGACAAGAAAAACAAGTTTTTTTGACTCTTCAATTGCACAAATTAACCTGGCTCAATAACGCCATTATTTTCTTTACCCTTGAAATGATTTAACAGTCACATGTATCGAACATATAAAATATAAGTTTTAAAATCCAAAGCACAGCAGCACAGACCTCAAAAAAGGTTTTTTCCTTTCAACCTCTATCTAGTCTGGGTGAAGCAAATCACAGTCAAGCAGTGAAAGAGACAATTATAAGAAACAGATATGGAAGGGGTTTGGTGCTGAAGCATCATTTTTCTCACCGCTTTTCATTTTTTTTAGAAAAATGAATAAGCTGATAAAATTAAAATCTAACATGTGTGGGTCAGAAACCATTCAAAAAGTAATTTCTTGTGATAAGTACTGTCACATTCAGGTTTTGATAAAAACACTGTGGCTGTTTTCCAGGCATTACTCTGCCCTGGGGAGACCACACCTGGAATATTGTGTCCACTTGTGGCCCCTCAGTTCCAGCAGGACAGGGAACTGCTGGAGAGAGTCCAGCGCAGCCACCAAGGTGCTGAAGAGAGTGGAGCATCTCCCGTGTGAGGAAAGGCTGAGGGAGCTGGGGCTCTGGAGCTGGACAAGAGGAGAACGAGGGGTGACCTCATTCATGGTGATCAATATGGAAAGGGTGAGTGTCAGGAGGATGGAGCCAGGCTCTTCTCAGTGACAACCAGTGATAGGACAAGGGGTAATGGGTTCAAAGTGGAACACAACAGGTTCCACTTAAATTTGAGAAGAAACTTCTCAGTGAGGGTGCCAGAGCACTGGACCAGGCTGCCCAGGGAGGTTGTGGAGTCTCCTACTCTGGAGACATTCAAACCCGCCTGGACACCTTCCTGTGTAACCTCATCTGGGTGTTCCTGCTCCGGCAGGGGGATTAGACTGGATGAGCTTTCCAGGTCCCTTCCAATCCCTGATATTTTGGGATTCTGTGTAAGGAATGAGTAGTATTGCTCCAGTATATTTTTAACATATTGGCATAGGACAACAGCAGATAATGAAATGATCCCACTTTCTCCCCAGTATTTAAAAGGGAAGAAAATCTGTTCCCATGTTTGTAGAAACTTCTAAAGGAATTTCTTACTGAGCTGTTAATAAATTGGTTAGAAACTTTAACCACAAAGCTTAGCTGGACGGTACATTGTGTACCACAGATTTTTGCTGGACCAAAAAGAAGCTCTATATCATTTTACCAGTAAAAAGCTGTGCTTGTGTAAAACAGGAATATTTAATTGGGTAGCATCAGGTTTTCAACTCATAAATAAATTGCAGTGGATCCATCATGCTCAGGGATGCAATTCACCCAAACCATGATACACACCAGGGCAGCTGAAGTGGCTTATCACTGTGTTAACCTAGAAATTAACTGTAAGAAAAGAAATAAAAACCTTTGCTAAAAAGACAATGCACACTACAAAGCAAAACATTTCAAGATCGAGTATGAAAATTCACTGTCGTCCCATCCGTATGATGAGAAGCATGAGAAGGTGTTGGGTGAGCAAGGATCTTTGTGTCACGCTCTTTTTGTTATGAAGAATCAAAAGAATAAGGGCTTGACAATACCATATGATATGCATGGATGAATGGATGTATTGGGTGAGAAAAACATATTCCAGAGCCTTCTTTCAGAAAGGAATCTGCCTGGTTCCAGAAAGATAGTATTCTTCCATTATCTTGTTAGTTGTTTTTTTTGTTTGTTTGGGGTTTTTTTGTTTGTTTTTGCTTGACTGTGATTTGGTTTTCCCACTATTTATACTTAGAAAGAACCTTTTCTTTATTAGTTTTCCCTTAAAATTATTATACAAGAACTTAATGTACTACTGAAATAATTTTATAGAGATATGTATTTTGTTCCCCCGTATCTATTTTTAATCTCCATATTATGGACAAAGATGATCTGGTGCCAACAATGGAGTGCACCTTCATTAAGCTGCATATGATGGATTGGGCATGAATATGCTTCAGGGCAGGGTTGTCTCCCATAGGAACCCTAAAAAAGTCAATGAGGACAAGTGCAAAGTCCTGCAATGGTAAAGAAGGAACCTCTGTCAATTAGACAGGGCTGAGGATATAAAGAAAACACATGATTGTCGTTTATAAGGCAGATTTTAGTTAAGGACCCCTAAAATATTCTGAAAACTTTGCTATGATGGCCCAATTAAAAGATGAAAAGAAAGCAGAACTCTGGACCATGCTGATGCAAAGATCTCTCAGTTCCCAAGGAAGGATTGTAATCAGTGAACTGAATGTGACCATCACACAGCAACAGATAGAAAACTCATCTTGTTGATGATGACCCTACTCATTGCAAGGGGTTGGACCTTTAAAGGTCCTTTCCAATCCAAACTATTCTATGGTTCATAAGACTAAAAGGTAGCATGCAAGAAAAGAAATGGTTCTCCAGTCTGCGGTTGGGAAATGGCAATTCTGGATTCCAGTTGTTGCACTAACAGGTTGGATTCTGCAAAGCTCAGAGTGCTCACAGGCAGAAAATCACTCACAAAAACTGGAATCTTGCAATTTTACCCACCTTGTGTCAGCTTGTTTTAAAAATTACATTAAATTATCAGCTTGAAACGCTAAGAAAGCAAGTGTCTTCCAAAATTAGAAGCACCGTTCAGAAAAGTCAGCTGTATTGGGGAAAGGGAAGGGAGGAGGAAAACTTCCTATGGTAAAAGAAGAAACCACAATACATTAGCTACTTTCCCCTTTAAACAAAGCCATACAGCAACCTATAACCTAATGTGAGTTATATAATAGATAATAAAAAATTAAAAACCCTTTTATCTTATTAACACCATGCTTGGGTAAAAATTCAAAAAGCCTTTTATCTTATTAACACCGTGATTGGGTTTTTCAGATGTCTCCACCGAGATTTTAATCACATCTACATTAGAAATAAAAGAAGGTATCTCTATTTTCTAGCAGGGCTTTAAAGCTAGCCGGTTTATTTTAAATATCCCATTTATGTTGCTACAAACAAAAGAATGTCTCTATCTGTTACTACTTAATGCAGACCTCACCCAAAATGTTGTACAATTATCAAATATATCACTTGATAATTACCATAAGCTCATTTGGCAACCCTATAATAATCCTGACTTTGTGATCACACTAGGGAACCTGCTCTCTTCTTTTATTAAAGCAGCTCCACACAGTTCCAGCACAGATCTCTGTTGGAAAAACAGAACTTCACTAATTAATAGCTGGGTCCCATCTCAAATTAAGTCTTCCTTACACAGCTCCAGCAGCACAAAAGAAAGGTGAGGATGTCTTCGCTAAAGCAGAAAATTCTATTAGTGTGGATTTCCCTATTGCAGGGGTCATGTGTGGGCAGCAGTACCAGAAGTGAAAGGGGATAGAGCTCAATCACATACTCATCAAATTAAGCTCCAGTCAGCAGCTACAGCTCATAGAAAAACATTCTTGGCTCTGCGAATTGAACTGATTTCTGAAATACATGGGCCAAAAGTTTAAGAATTGTAATACTTCCCCCCACTCCCCAATAGCTGCTTGAATTGCATTAGTTCCTCAAGATTTTCCATAACCACATTACAAAATATACTGACACTTTTTGAGGACACTACTGATATGCATTTTTTTCTTTCTTATACTACTAATCCTCATAGTTTATCACTGATGACTCACCTAGGACTGATGCCTCATTATTATTTTTTCCAGTACAGACTGGGGGATAAAGGGAGTGCGAGCAGCCCAGTGGAGAAGGACTTGGGGGTACCGGTGGATGAAAAACGAAATATGAGCCAGCAAGGGGCACTTGCAGCCTAGAAAGCCAACTGTACCCTGGGTTGCACCAGAAGTGCAGCCAGGAGGTGGAGGGAGGTGATTCTACTTCACTCTGCTGAGACCCCCCCTGCAGTGCTGGTCCAGCTCTGGGTCCTCAGCACAGGACACACATGGACCTTGTGGCAGTTACACTCTCCCCCCGGGGAGGGAGGAGAGAGGGAGAGGGGTGCAGAGAAGCTTCTGAACACCCATAGCCAGAGTGGGGGGTGCAGAGAAGCCGAGAAGATTCTGGGGCACACACAGCCAGATCTGGTCAGTCTATAAAACGGGGTTCCTGCCCAGGATCCCCTTTGTGTGGTCTTCTCGGAGCAGCGGGTCTGTGCCGGAGTTCTCCCCTTAGGCTGGAACACTGTCTGAGGAAACTTCCCGGGACTGGCTGCTCCTCACCTCCTCATTTGGGTGAGTGATGACTTACTAAGTGTGGTCCCTGCTAGACAAGCAAGTGTATTCCTTGCTATATAAACTATATAAGCAATTCCTTGCCTAATTCAGGCGAGTGTAGTACCCTGGAGTCAAAGAGCTCTGCCTTTGTTTCTTGTGAGTGCGTGCATGCACAGTGCGGATCTCCATTATTCTCATTTGCTTCACCCCAATAATTTCCTCAGCTGATATGTGAACCTGTATTTTATGTTATCAGAGTGCTAACTAATTGTATAAACCCTATTTCTAGTCGGTTGTTTTGCCTGACTTTTCCGGTCAGAATAAAAGTCTGGTTTGGACCTTGTTTGCCCACCCCCAAACTGACGGTGGGGTCCCTCATATATGGCTACACAAACATGTACTTTATGGAAACTATTCACACAAGTACTTTTTGATTTGTCTGCAACAAAAGAAATTAATGTAAAGGGGGTTGTCTGTAATATCATTAATTATTTGCAAGAAATTTCACTATCGTCCTGTGTCCCCTCTATTTTCAAATAAATATTCCTTGCTCTTCCCAGTGGCATTTCTTGAATGTGAACAGCTACAAGTTATTCCTCTCTTCTTGTACACCCATATATCACCAAGCTGCTGGAAATACTCAATGACCTGAAAAAAGACAACCCTGACATTTTAGAGTAAAGGCCCTTTTGCTTCTAGATCTAAAGCTACGCTTCCACTCGAATGCACTATCTTATTGCCTCGCTGCTTACACTAATGGCATCCCCCTCAGCATTGTTTTCCAAAATCTCATTTCCAAAAGAAGTTTGTTTGATCAAAGGAAAAAAAATAAACAAGCAAGAAAATGAGAATTTTATTTTCCAAAGTGTCTCATGGTTTGGTTTTTTTTTTTTTTTTTTGGTTTTCTTTGGGCAGATGGTAAAACAAGGACTTTTCAGACTATTTTGTGAAAGAAACAGATTGTGTTTAGGGTTAAAGCACCAGCATGGCTGCCTAAAGGTCAGATTCAATTCCTCGCTCAAAAAGAAGTAGAGAACAGACCTGAATACTGTGTTTGTGACCTTCAGTTTGACCAGCCAGAACCAGAGGAAAAACTTTGCTTTATATATTCCTACTCTGCTCCACATAAACTTTATGATATGGCTCATGGCAGTAGATCATTGGGTAATCCTAATCCAACTATCAAACAAAATACCATCGAAAAGACTTTAAATAGACTACTTCTCTATTCACATACAAATCAGAGAAGCAGCTATATAAAGTTTCATGGGCTGTTTTGTTTGGTTTTCATATATGTGCTTGTTCTCTAATACTACATAAAAAACTTGGTCTTTTTCCTTGTTACACCAATGTAATTCTGAACAAAGATGTTCTGCTGAGCATGACTCAGTCTTTAATATAACTCTTTTTTTTTTAATAATAATTGTTCTTCAATTTTCTGTACCAACTTCAGTAATTTGCCACTGTCCTTAGCCCATAAATTGTAACAGTTAGTTTTCTCCTAACAGCTTACATCATTAACTCTTGTAATTATCTCCGCATAATTAGCACCAGCTGTCTACGTAATTCATAAAACTGTAATTCCTTTTCTATTCCGCATAGATATTTGAATTTTCATTGACAAATATAACTTTCACTATCCACATTGAATTCCAGTGTTTTAACACAGTCGTCTTGTATTTTCTCCAGTAGCATTCAGTGTTTGCAAACACCTGCTGGTTAGAAGAATTAACAAATAAGCAAACCATTCTCTCTAATGTATAAATTATTAGCTAAGATGTTAAAAACTGCCAGTGACACACCTACTTTTTGGATGTAAAGCACATATATAACCCAGGCAACACTGATTAGAGCCAATATATTTCCATCCAATCCAGCTGGAGGACAGCTGGCTGCTCTGATTCACCTTTCTGCTGCCAAATACAAATTCCTGCACAAATTTGCATTTTTCTATTCTGTCTTCATGATGTACCTTTAGGATGTAATTTAGAGATAGCAGCACCGTTACTGTTCGTTTATATTCTTCTTAGCAGTGTTCACACCATGGGAAGAGGCTTAACCAATGTGAATGGATATTACGTAAGTCATTCCTAAAGTTCTTCAGCTAGTATCTTAAAGTTCTTCAGAAAGTATCTAAAAGTCCTCCAGTAAACATGCATTCTCTGTGGAATCTCCTACTACTAATTCTGTCAACAAAAAGAAGCAAAAGCAATTAAAAAAACCCATCACACCTATTTTTCTCCTACAAATCTGCCTGGAAAATTCTCAACAGACATACAAACCTCCAATAGGTTTGGAAACTGAGGGGTGACCTCATTAATGTTTACAGATATATTAAGGGTGAGTGTCAGGAGGACAGAGCCAGGCTCTTCTCAGTGACAACCAATTACAGGACAAGGGGCAATGGGTGCAAACTGGAACACAAGAGGTTCCACTTAAATATGAGAAGGAGCTTCTTCCCAGTGAGGGTGCCAGAGCCTGGCCCAGGCTGCCCAGGGAGGTTGTGGAGTCTCCTTCTGTGCAGACATTCCAACCCGCCTGGACACCTTCCTGTGTAACCTCATCTGGGTGTTCCTGCTCCATGGGGGGATTGCACTGGATGAGCTTTCCAAGTCCCTTCCAATTCCTGACATTCTGGGATTCTGTAAGTTAAGCTAATAAAATATTGCTCCAAGTGTATTTTGCCTCCAATTTGTACTAAATTAGGAAAAAAAAAATATTTCAATTGTCCTTTTGTGGCAAAATTCTACTGTTGATTGGCACTAAACTATTGTGATGCTATTTAGAAGGTTAATATGAATTCCAGTGCCTTTTCTTGTTCCATCACATAAGGTAACCTGGTAGACAGGAAAAACAGGTTATGTTAATATTCTACTCATGAAAGTTAAGCAGGTTTGTATTCCTGAAGTTTGCTATGGATCCACTTGCTCAGGTACATGAATTGAGCTTCCTTGCACCACCCAGACAATTTGCATTGACTGTGACCCCAGAAAAAGTCCTAAAAATAAATATTTGTTCAATTGCTACAGATCATTCATCCTCCATGGAAAGTGTGACAAGAAGAATGTCAATTAATGTCATTTATGGTTGTGCCATGCCATGGAGTAGACACTTGTCAACCGGTAACATCATTGGGACCAAGATCATCTCATGGAACTGGCAGTGCAAACAGTGACATTAATTACAAGATACCATCTCTGTGCTGTTGCAAATCTTCTCTTTTAAGAACTAAATAATGCCCTTCCTGGATAGAGGTTTCTATTGTCTTGTTAGGAATTTCGATCATTCCAGCTTTTGCTAAGCTAGGGAAGCTTAAACAGGTGTTTAAGTGGATTAATCTCACAATGGGTTCCTATTGCTTTTGAGAAAAGTCTTCAACAAAACTAGCAGCTCAATCTGACTCCTAAAAAAATCTGCTCAATATCTGTAATACAAGTAAAATACAGAAGTCAAATTTTCAGCTATTCCTCTCTACTTCTCTTTCACTGTTATGATTTAAACTGCAGAAGGGTTCTTGCACCTAGTCCCATGCAACTGCAAAGGACTGTACAAAATACACAAATTCCCATTATTTCAGTTCTTTAGGTTGGACCAAGCAAGTCAGACCGTACCATTTCAAAGATTCAGTTTTGTGATTTGTCTTAAACGTGCATTGTCTGTCATCTGTTTCTTTGTTATGGATAAGAATAGCTGATGACTAAAATGAACAAGAATTCCTCCCCACATAATGGCATCATTTTAGCAGGATGAGCTTATATAGCTTTAGAGACCAGGCTGTGAACTGGTGGGTGATGCATTGTCTTGAACAGGTGAGAAGTGTGGGTTTGAATTACACCTCAAGCTCAGGAGAGAGGAGAATTGAGTCTTCTTCCTTCACAGGTAAACACCTTAATATTTAGAATATTATATAAGAAGGCGGGCGGCAACACTAACGTTTGAAAATTGAAGAATAAGCCATTTCTTCCATCTTGATGGAGGACTTAGACTAACTCCAAGCAAACTAATCACCATATGACAGAGGGTCCGCTCTCCGAGCAGAGAATTAAGCATATAAGTTTCAGAAGGGACGGAATTTCAAAAAATCCACTTTCTTTGCCATCTCTCCCACTTGACATCTTATAAATTTCACTCCTAAGCATCTCTCTTGTCTCTGCATTGCACAGGGAGTCTAATCATATCATTTCAGTTTGTGAATTATACTCCAGGAGCTGGGTGCCTAAAAGGACCTGGCATCTCCATACGTTTGAGTCTTCCAAAGTTCTAAATCAAGGATGCTTATGCGTTTAGTATAGCATAGATTGAATTTTAATTGAAGCAACATCTGGAGATACCAGTCCTTCTTGCTTGTGATCTTGCAACCATCTTCCTTCTTTTTACCCTTATCCTAGTGAGACAACATCATATATCCATGTGGGAGCTTAAAATGTTGAAACAGTAAAGGCAAGTTAGCTCCTAAATACCATCTCTCTGCAACTCACCAGAGTTTAATAGCCTAGAACGCAAAAAAAACCCATTCCCTTAAACAGCAAAACATGATGTTTCTCTTACCTCAGCTAAAAACGATCAGAAAGCTAGTAAGTCAGTAACAGTAAACATCACTGTAAGTGTATTTTCCTGTTTTTCTCAAATTCTTTATTTTCTCCAATTTTACCAATTTTTAATTCAAGGCAAAACTTTGTTATGCTACTTATCACATGCAATTTGCTATAAGCATATGAAACCCTCAAGAAAAGCTGCTAGCAACCTATGTGAATTAGGAGAAATAAAGAAATAACAGCTCATTAAGCCTAATTCCTCCCAAAAATGAGTACAGAGCTAATAGTCTAGCTAACAAAGACGTAACATCCATGATGCAAGATACGTAGAATAGCTAGCTAGGTATTATTATCACAAAAATAAGCCTTGTGGTATTCAAATGGTATAAGACGGGGGTATCGTACTTACATTTATACAGTCCCAAAATTACATTCGTCCCTCTGAAGGTGACCACGAGGCTGGTGTTGCCCCCAGTGAAAATGAGTTTCACACCCCGGTATAAGAAGTAAAAGATTAGGAGTATTCTATATTACGCAGGAGAAAATCAACAAACAAGTTTCCGTTTCCATAATTAAGAGTTATCAGCATTAACCAATGGGAAGTGAAGCCTCTTTGTCCTGAATATTGATAAGCAGATCCTCAAAATCTCAACAAGATAACAAGCAAGATGTATACATCTCCTGTTGAATCAGAACCAAAAGCTAGCATACTCATAGTCATCTCCAAATACCAAATTGTTTTGAGACCTGTACATAAAAAAAAAAAACACAATAAAATAAATAGAATTAAAAACAAAACAAAAAAAAACACACCACACCTTCTTAACATTAAAGTATCCCCTATTTAGCAAATTGTCGTTATTTCTCTCAGTTGTTTAGTAGGTTGTCTGACTCATTTAAGACAGATACTTCATTTAACCACATGAGGGCACACCAAACTAGAGTAATAGTCAAACACGCCTCGTGCAATCCCTGGATTTATTGTACTTTGTGCTGTATTATTGGATCTGTATGAGACTTGTCGCTGTAAACAGCGCACACTTTACAAAGTGAAATTCTTACTTGACGTTTAACCTATCATTTTCTCGACACTTTTTGGTTTAAAAATCTGTTCACAATCTTCAAGGTAGCACTACTTAAGATTAAGCCTCGAACTCAACCAAAAAAGCAGGCAACGGTAGTACTGGCTTGGAGGAAAAAAAGGGGGGTGTGGGGACAAAAGAGAGATGGTAATTTCCTTAGTAAAGTTCTACAGCTTCTTCTGACTAATTCTGGGGTTATTTATGTTGAAGAGAAATTAAAAACAAAGTTTTAGTTCCTAATTTTACCAATATTGTATCTAGACCAGATGCTTTAATATTAGCTAGTTTTGTTTCCCTTTATATTTTTCCCCCAATGACTGTGACATTGTATTAGAGGAAATAACATAAGAGGATTTAAATAATCCTTAACTGGAGAGTAAACCAAAATAGCAGGCAGCCAGAAAGGCAGATAGAACTACATTGAAGTTTCTCACAGGTAGGATGATCTCTCCAGGCTTCCAATGGCCAAAGAAGAGAAGGTGACACCCTCAGAAGTGCTCTCCATCACCTACCGGTTGTCAACTATCACAGAATCCCAGACTGGTTAGGCTTGAAGGTACCTCTGGAGATCATCCAGTCCAAACCACCCGCTAACGCAGGGTCACACAGGGTTGTGTCCATGCGGGTTTGAATGACTCCAGAGAAGGAGACTCCACAATCTCTCTGGGCAGCCTGGGCCAGGCTCTGGCACCTCAAACTGAAGAAGTTTCTCCTCATATTCAGATGGAACCTCCTGTGTTTCAGTCTGTGCCCATTGCCCCTCATCCTGTCATTGGGCACCACTGAAAGGAGTCTGGTCCCTCCTCTTGACACCCACCCTGAGATATTTATAAACATTCATGAGATCCCCTCTCAGCTTCTTTTCTCCAGGTTGAAGAGACCCAGCTCTCTCAGTCTCTCCTCATAAGAAAGGTGCTCCAGACCCCTCATCATCCTCATAGCCTACTGCTGGACTCCCTCCAGTAATTCCTTGTCCTTCTTAAACTGGGGAGGCCAGAACTGGACACAGTTCTCCAGATGCAGCCTCACCAGGGCAGAGCAGAGGGGGAGGAACCATCTCCCTCGACCTGCTGGTCACACTCTTCTTAATGCTCCCCATGATACCATTAACCTTCTTGGCCACAAGGACACATCATTGACTCATGGTCAACCTGTTGTTGACCAGAACTCCCAATTCCTTCTCTGCAGAAATGCAGATAATGCAGAGTATACTTTAAACGCTATCCTAAAGAGCGTTTAAAACAATCTTCTACATCACTAAAAACCTAAGGAAAAGATTCCCAGGAGTTTCAGTTTCAGTTAATGTAAAATACTGGAAATGAAGAAAGTAAAATATTTCAGACATATGCAGCGACTTAGTACTCTGGTTTCTCTCTAACAAGTAATTTATCTTTTCTTTAATGAAAACCTTTCCCATATAAAACAACAGAAAACAGAAGCAAACAGTCTTCTACTCTACTTACATAACAGATTAAATCAAAATACCCACAAAATGGATATTATTTAATTTTCTGGGAGTTCTGTTTCCAATAATATAAAAAATAATGGAATTAACTTATTCTTCGTGATTTTTTTTTCTTTTTTAAATAACAAATGACTGGGGGAAATGAGGAAAATTATTTTAAATTACTGCCAAGAACATAATTGTTTTTTCCAAGACCAGATAAACTCATTTAAGGCAAAATGTGGACAAGTTAAAGCCAGTATTACTACTATGTTATTTCAATCCCTACCCAAAACAAATTTATTTAAATGAAATCAGATCTATTTAAAATTATATGATCCGAGACAGACCAGATGAGACCAGACTATTATACTTTTTATTCTCTTTCCCCATCCTTTTTTTACCTGTAATCAAGCAATAAGCACACACAGGTATCCAGTTTGGATAAAGAACTAATTGAATTGCGGAGCTTGAACAAAATAACATTTCTGATCATGAATGTTGAGACGCTGGCCCATTGCACCATCAGCCACCCATTTCATGGTGATGACAACCTCCAGAAGAGGTGCAAGGACACAGGCAGACATAAGTCAATCCCAATTTTTCCATTTTAATTTGCCAATTGTTTAAGTTCCAAAATCATTTGAAATGCAGCCTTGAAAGAATCTCACAATAGCATCAACAGCCATACCTCCACTTTTCAGCTGCAGTCATGCTAACATTATGAACAGCAAAGAAAACACTGCAGAGATTGTAAATGTCGAGCACCTAGAAATACTAAAAAAGGAATATTCCCTGTATGGGGTTTTTAAAAACTGCTTATTTTGCACATTTCATACACTGTATAAAAACTCCTTCACTGACTTAAAATTTAAAAATCTTGTTGTTATATGTACACAATCATAAGTTAATTTGGACAGGAAGGGATCTCTGGAACTCTCTAGCCCAGCCCCTCATCAACACAGGCCCAACTTCTGTGTGAGATAATGACTCGTTCCAGTAAAGCAAAGTCTAGTTTAGTCGTGAACCCCAAACAGGACTCAGTGCTGCAAATGTGGTCTTGCAACTACTGATTTGAGGTGAATCCTAGACTGGTTGGGTTGAAGGGACCTCTGGAGATCCCCCAGTCCAACCCACCTGCTAACGCAGGGTCACCAGAGCAGATCACACAGGGTCGTGTCCAGGCGGGTTTGAACGTTTCCAGAGAAGGAGACTCCACAGCCTCTCTGGGCAGCCTGGGCCAGGCTCTGGCACCTCAAAGGAAAGGAGTTTCTTCTTTCCCACAATGTCATACTCCAGTCTCACGTTCAATTTGTTGTTCACTAGGTCTCTCAGTTGTCTTTTTTTCTGCAGAGTAGCACCCAGACAGCCTGTCCCCCGCCCATACAATGTCACCAGATAACTCCATCCCACCACAGGACTTTGCATTGCCTTTTGTTGAGCTTTGTTTGGGTTCTGTCAGCTCATTTCATAGAATCATAGAATCGTTACAGCAGGAAGAGACCCTCAGGATCATCGAGTCCAAACATAACCCAACTCTAGCACTACCCCATGTCCCCGAGTACCTCATCTCCGCCTGTTCAACTTCTCCAGGAATGGTGACTCCACCACTGCCCTGGGCAGCCTGTTCCAATGCCCCACAGCCCTTTGGGGAAGAAATTGTTCCCCAGATCCAACCTCAACCTCCCCTGGCGCAACTTGAGG
Source organism: Columba livia (assembly GCF_036013475.1). Lineage (NCBI taxonomy): Eukaryota > Metazoa > Chordata > Aves > Columbiformes > Columbidae > Columba > Columba livia. Next base: position 4,303,315 of record NC_088605.1, on the reverse strand, counting down.
CCGTTTCCTCTGCTCCTGGCGCTTGTTCCTGGGGAGCAGAGCCCGACCCCCCTGGCTCCAAGCTCCTTTCAGGCAGTTCAGAGATCAGAAGGTCTCCCCTCAGCCCCTGTTCTCCAGCTGAACCCCCCAGGTCCCTCAGCCGCTCCCATCACACTTGTGCTCCAGCCCCTCACCAGCTCCGTTCCCTTCTCTCAACTCGCTGCAGCACCTCAATGTTCTCCTTATGATGGGGGCCCAAAACAGACGATAGTCGTAGCTTTTGACAATATCGACCTTCTTCCCAAACTGGTGATGTCTGGAAATGTATTAAGATATTAACAATACCAGCTCAACAGTAAACCCTGTAGAGCACCCCTGGCAATTGCTGGCCAATCTTTGACCATTACTCTTGCAGTCTGGCCAGTTTTTGACCTGCTTCGTAGTCCACCTGCCCCCTACGCATCGTACAGAGGCTGAGAAGGCAAGGCCTGTATTTCATCTGCTATCAAGATCTGTTCCCCTGACAAAGCAGGGGTTCTCTCTATTGTGTACCTTTTGCACAGCACTACAGGAAAGAAAGGTATTCTGAAAAAATATATATATATATACAATTGTGTTATGACAAACCAATTGTGTGAGAAACTCGAAGGAGTTTGTTGAAAGGTTGCCTTTTTTTTATGTAACAACTGTCCGAGGTTTTAACTCATTACTATTCAACTAAATGGAGATTCAATGCTGTCTTTTAATGGTCATTCATGTGGTGTATCTGCCACTAGAGGACAACCACCCCATCCACTTGGGCTGAGGGGGAAAATTGCTCTTCAGCAGAGAATATTCCATGCATTAAAAGTTAGGAAATAATAGAATCATAGAATCATGAAATGGTTTGGGTCAAAGGGACATCCAAATCTCCCCCAGTGCCCCCCCTGCCATGAGCAGGGACATCTTCACCAGCTCAGGTTGCTCAGAGCCCCGTCCAGCCTGGCCTGGGATGTCTCCAGGGATGGTTCATCCACCACCTCTCTGGGCAACCCAGGCCAGGCTCTCACCACCCTCAGGGCCAACAATTTCTTCCTCATGTCCGGCCTGCATCTCCCTCCTTTAGCTTAAAACCATCACCCGTTATCCTGTTGTAATATGCCCTTCTAAAAAGTCCATTCCCATCTTTCTCATAGGGTAGTAGTGTATTCTGCTATGCTGGCACACAAATATATTTCATTTTATTTTAGAATTTCATCACTGGAGACCAGCCACAGTAGTACAGCTCTCTAATTCAAATAGTCTATTCAGAGACATAATTCTGGACATGGCAAAAGAGAAAACTCCCAGAAACCACCTTTGGTCAAGCACCAGTTTTGTCCCAGGATTTGTCAGGAGCAGAAACCATCCTCCTGCTGATCTTGATATTTTATCAGAAGAACAACAACACAGATCTAACAGCTACTTCTGTCCTGCACGTTGCACAGACTGATCTAGTTGAGTAGACATCAATAATATTTTCATTGTTTGTTTCAACAAAACCATGAGTAATGCATCTAATTATCCCGCTTGCATATGGTACCTAAACCTTTCTAATCACCACAGTACTAGGCGTTTGTCTGCCTACCTGATAACCGAATTTGGGTTTGTGTTTTCCCCCCATGTTAAAGAGAACAGATTGTTTTCCCCTCTGGCTACAAATGAAATAGTCCTTCCCAACCCACTGTCTCTTACCATTACCACTGTCACCATCAATTTTCCCTATAGTAATGCAGTAACAATAACTTCGGATTAAATTTAACCATATGGAGAAGAACGAAATTACAAGTTAGAGGGAAATAACCCCAACTGGCAGTGACAGCCAATAAAAGTCTTAGAGATGTAAAAGAAAAGAATCTCATCTATATATTCCCAGCAGTAAGTGGCAATTGGCAGAACAGCAGGTGCCAAAGGGAAAGTGTTACACCTGAAACACAGAAAGTGACATTAATCTGCTTTTCAGCTCATGCCGGCACAAACAAAGGCACACAAAATAAACTTTTTTTTTTTATTAAAGACTGAATTTTTCAATTAACATTAAAGTATATAGAGTTTGGGCTGTATTTTTAACAACAAGTGATTTAACAAAGTTGTCATCCTTAACAATATATAATTCCATATTACATTTTTATACCAATTATCTCAGTAGGCTGATACTGCTAAAAAACCCTTAGAAACTAGATTTATTTCCTCAGTCAGCTTCCTACCAAGCACCTCTTAAGTGTGTTTCCTTTAATTATGGAAAAAAAGGCCTTTGTACAATGCTAAAATTCTCTAATGTATAGTGAATTTCTTTTTTTCTAATTAATCATGTTAGTTGATTAGAGTTGCATTTCAATAGGAATCCATCTCCTGCACCATCTCCAGGTAACCTCTCATTTTTGCTATTTGCAGTGAATTATATGAACATCATTATCAAGGAAGGAACAAAACTAATTTTCCTTCTATTTTTTTATGAAGCACTGAGTTACTACAGAAAACATTCCCTTATAAATGTAAAGGGAATTATGTTTATATACAGTAATATATAGATTAACCTAGGTACATTCTTGGAATTGTCCTATTTACAAATCAATTGAGTTAAACCAGCACAAAATCCAACTATGGCCAATTATTGTGAATACAAAAATCAAGAATGTTTTGCCTTATAGTTTTGCCTGACTACAAATGGTTTAACATAAATGCGATTATGTTGGTGCAAAAGGAATCGCGATTTTTGCATTGTTGAAATTCGACATTTGACATTGGAATATGTTCTTGAAATGCTTTCCAAGAGTTCATCAAATCTCAAAGCACGGATTTTTATGCTACAGGAACAAACAAATTGAATTTTCATTGGCAAAAATGTGTTGACTATAATGGTTCCTATTTTGATTAACAAAGATGTGTTTGAGCCTCGTTATGATTTAAAATTCACGGTCCAAAACCGCAATTACTTTTGCACCAACCTAATAACATAACATTAGTCAGCATATCTAAGAGCCCTTATGCCAAGGGGCTGATTATATTATTCAATGTTAAGATACTGCTTAGGATTCAGCTAATAAAAATTATTATATTGAACTTTTTCTATTCGATAGGTAAATCTTGGACTTCTTCAAGGTAATTTTCTCTGGTCACCTTCACATTGTGAAATCTAATAATGGCACAATGAGCAAAGGAACTTTCTTATATTTAGTGCAGGTCAAAGCATTCAGACTCTCTTTTTATCCATTATAATATTACATTTAAAAATTCAAGCAGGATTCTACTGCAAGATGATTTTACTCTTTTATTCCATTTTTTTTTACTTTGTCCTCAAGTTCTCTAGTGTGAAAATCATACAAATCTTTTCTGTACACATGAGTTTTTATGAAAGAACACTAACTGAGTAGCAGCATTAAAGATTGAAGACTAAATATCAGCCTTACAAATTATACTTAGTCGGTATTATTTATTAAATAAACCATTTAGTATTAAAAATGCTTTTGTTAGTTGAACTAGTTTTCCATTGAATTCTGGGCCAGATAAATATCTCAGCTCATGACCCCTAAGAAAGAAGAAAGAGACACCTCAGGGCATATATTTCAGCCAAATGAAATTCTTAGCATTCTGAAATGCCAGAAATTATAAGATTCCTGAAATCTCTCTGTTTTGCAGTGAAAACAGAGAACGTGTGTTACAATACAAACTGCTTCAAGCCTGCTAAGTAATCTGTTTCTGCTGGTTGGTCGGGTTGCTTCGTAAGTAAGAAAACAAGCTCCAGCAACAAAAAAAATACGTTAATTTATGATGAATTGTTGAGAGTTAATCTACAACTTCAAGAGGAACTTGGAAGAAGAATAAATGTCACACAGGTCTGCAACACAGTGGCTAAATTCAGAAATACATTAACAAAATTATTGAGTTATTATTTTGTGAGGAAGAGTAGGAGGATTTTGCTTCAACTACTGAGTCATTAGCTAACCAGAAATTCTGTAAAGCCTCATGAGCACCTTAAACATCTTGACAACATCAGCAATTAAGAAAGACGAATTTAAAGAGAACGAATGTCTTTCTTGGAAGTATTTACATGAAATTGAGAAAGGGATTATACACATTGAATAGCAGGAAATGTTTCTTTTCAGGAAGATAAACAGATTGGCGTGCCATTTAGGAATAATTAGGAAGATTTACATTCCCTGGGTGTCATTCTCTCTTATCTAATAGTCCTCTATATATTCAAGGTTTGTTGTTATTGTTGCTTCTAATAATTGGAAAAATTTGCACCCATGACTGTGAATACAAACAGTGTGGAAATTGATTAATTAAAATACAATCAGCAAGAAACGTTCCATTCTTAAGTAACAAAATCAGCCTAAGTTAGAATCCAGAGACATGCTGCAGTATTAGACAAAGGCTGTTTCGGTTAATACTACTGGATACTACTCAGTACTGGAATAGATAAGAGTATGCTTATTCTCTCCTAAAGATTTGTTTGGGAATTCAAAATTCACATGAAGTTTTCTGTTTCTTAAAAAATTACATTGATTATGAAGTAGATGAGTAAGATAAATTACACATCAAATAAAAATGGATAGTATAGCATGAAAAAAGTGGCAATCAACAAACCTTGCCTCTAAATGAGAATGGATGTGCCTCAAAATGTCTTCTTTTTTTAAACAGACAGAATTTACACACAATCTTCAATATTTCCAGTACAGTCAACCAAACTTGAAGCCTGAATCTAAAGAAATTGATGTTTTTCTACATAGACAAGCACAGGTTGAAGCAAGGTGTTCAAGAGGCTTCAATATTTGCTTTGATTTTATAAATGAAACTGAAGTCACAGAAAAGACATCAAGTGAGACAACTTTAGAAAATCACCAACCCCTAGAAATCCACTTTACAGTCACTAAATATTTTTGGCCAGAATACTAATTCAAGTAGTTAAGTATTTATGATGCCATTAATATAATCAGTTATTAATGGAAAATTGATTAAATGTGATGTTTGATCACACAAGCAAAGAGTTCCCACCCATTAACTTTTCAAATGAAAACATTTCCTATTTAAGCACGGATGCTCTGAAGGACGTTTTCCCCCATTTCGGTGTCTTTGAAAAGATAATTTAACTTCAGGAACGGTTTTGCCTTTTGTTTCCAACAATCCACTTTTGAAGAGCCATATAAAAATTCCCTATGCTGAATTTAAAAGATAAATGTACAAAGAACTAAGGATACAGGAAAACAGCATAGAGCAAGCAAGGAAAAAACTCTTGGAAAGAGCCTCTAAAAGTAATAAAAATGAAAACCTACTGTCCCGGTTTTGTTAAAAACAAGACCAGTTCTCTTGTAGTGATGTTTCTTTCAGCTCAGTTCTTCTAGGTGCCTGTACTTCTCTGAGTTTTAACCTGCATATTTTTCCTTGGATGCTGCACTCGGTGCTGATAAGAGACCAACGGGATGCTGAAGAAGCTCGTGTTCAGGTTTATTACTATGGTAGCCAAGAAAGACTGATAAGTCTTCCCACGTTCCGTTGTGAGGGGACGTGTTTGAGGAGGGGTGGATGGAACAGGTGACTAGAGCTGTCTAACAGAAGTATTCCATCCCATCATCGTCATACCCCTATATAAGAGGGTGATCACAGGGTCACTCTCTCTTCGCCCCTGGCCGGCATCTGGAGAGGTCCCTGTCTGTCTGTCTGTCTGTGATCCACAGGCCTCAGGCCCCGCATCCTGCAGCCAGGTTCCGCTTTGCTGTGCAGTCCCGCCCGGGACTTCGGGGCCTGAGCTGCAGCTGCTGGAGCCGCCAGCCCCGCAGCCCCAGCTCTGCTGCGGAGTGACGCAGCTCCACATCCAGCACTTGACATCGGCTTTGTATAGTTTGTATATATATTCTCTATTTATTAGTAGCATTAGTAAAACCCCTTAAAACTCTCCAACTTGAAGTCTAAGTCTTTGTCTCTCTTCTTTTCCCCTTATCTTTCTTATCATCTTTTCGCTCTAAAAGAAGGGGTGGTGGGAAGTGAGGGGATAACAGGGAGCGTCTGCCATGGTTTATTGCCGCCTTGCCTTAAACCTTGACAGATTTAATTGGTGGCCCATACAGGGATCAACAAGACAATATGGGGGAAATGAGACTGTACAGAGAGATAGTGTATGGGGATGAGATAAGAGAAACTGTGACACCTACTCATACACACACACATACTCTGAGACCACCTTCCTTGTTTATTTTTAATACAAAGAATTGTTATTTCAAGACATAGTAGAGAATTTTCAAAGAACAAAGGCAAAACACCATGAAGACTCCCACAATATTTGGTTAAAATTTACTTGTTATTTCTGATTATCATTCTCTGTGTGAGGACAAACCTTGCGGTTGTTTATTCTTGACCCAGTCGTTGATCCTGATCCCAACACTTAATAAAAATCTTACAGCTTTCTTAAAATAGTAATATCTGTCAAGCTTTTTCTCCTTGAAGAAAAATGTCTGGAGAATTGAAAGGTCAAAAAAGCATTGTGAGCTTTCCTGTTTTTTCTGTGACACAAATCTTAGTATTATTTGTGTTTGTTCATATCCTTTTTATCAGGAAATTGCTCAGATTGGAGCTATAACCTTTCACAAGCCTCAGAATAATATCACTCAATAACAAAAGTAATTAAAATGTGGCCTGACATCTCCCTGACCTGAGATCTTAGACACAGAATATCTCTGATTATCCAAGGTCTCCATCATTTTCTCTTAGGCCTGTGATCGAGATTTTTAACTGAAATACTTCAGCCTTCAAATGTAGCAAAAGACACTGGAGAATTCAAGAGCAATTCTTGTGTTTGATATGTGAATAAATGGAAAAGAAACATGACACAACAAGCATAAATTACAATATTATGTTAAAGAAATTAGTCAAAACTAAAGCTGACCACAAGCCTGCAGGACACTTGCTGCATTTAGTATTAAAGTGGTAGGTAAACTTCAATACTGAAAATATAAGGTATGCAGAGTATGGAAAAAACAAGGTTATATACGAAGCTATCCCTATGCAGAAGAGATCAAAGAGATGTTGTGAATAACTCATTACGTGCTAAATGTTACTACTCATGGTGGTCCAAAAGCCAAAGACATAACAGGAAAGAAATTCAAAAACTACCTGAAAAAAGCAGTCTAATCTCACCCCAAACCAGACTCACCTCTACCTCTGCCATTCCCAACGGTGGTTTGCAGAACTGTTGTCCATTCCGGTTTTAAAGACCTGGAATGGCATCCGTTGCACGACTTTGTGGGGAAATCTATCGCAATGCTTCACTAGCCTTACTATGAGAAAGCTTTTTCTGATGTCAATCTGGAATCTTCCCCTTTGCGATTTAAGTCTGTTACTCCTCATCCCATCCACTACAGGGATGGAGAACAAATTGGCCCATTCCCTTTTTGTGTATTTGAGAACTCTTACGTTCCATTTCAACGTTCTTTCCTTAGAATAACAATGCCAATTTGTCCAGTCTTTCTCAGAATGTCATGTTTTCTAGATGCCTGATCTTCATTACTGATTAACATAATGTTCATTATGTTACTTAGTCTTATCTAGACTTCTTGTAATTGTTCAAATCTTTCCTGAAATCTGATGCTTAAACTTGGACATCACACTTCATCTTACTTGACCAGCTCAGCTGTCCCAGGGCTGAAAAACTTGGGAGGATTATTTTTCAGGTAGGGGCATTTCCTGAATTTAATGCATGTCTGTTTAGTAAATCACAACACTCTTGGCATGCTCAGCTATGACCTAGTACCATTGCTTGCCTCCTCTACTATGTCAGGTCACTGATGCATATTTACGCAGTTAATTACGCCTGGTCAAGTGCATAATCACCTGTACTGAATTACACTCTATATTTTCAGGTTACCTTCTGCAATTTGCCAAGGTTGATTCTGAATTCTGTCTACCGTTGTTCTTACAGTCTTGACCCCAGCTGGGTGTTCTCTGCAAAGGTTGTAGGTGTTCTCCATTCCATCATCTGAACCATTAGTTAAAATACTGAAAAAATCAGATTACCATTCAGTTGACTCATCTATCCTGACACCGAAACCTTGGGGTAAATTTTATTACGTAGAAGTTTCACCTAAATAATGGCTTCCATTTCAGGCAGTATTAAAAGTCAAGACACAAGCTGGGAGGAGTGGCTGACATGCCAGAAGGCTGTGCTGCCATCCAGCGGGACCTGGACAGGCTGGAGAGTTGGGCAGGGAATAACCTAATGAAATTTAACAAGGGCAAGTGTAGAGTCCTGCATTTGGGCAGGAACAACCCCAGGTTCCAGTATAGGTTGGGAAATTACATATTAGAGAGCAGTGAAGGGGAAAGGGACCTGGGGGTCCTGGTGGACAACAGGATGACCATGAGCCAGCACTGGGCCCTTGTGGCCAGGAAGGCCAATGGCATCCTGGGGTGTATTACAAGGGGGGTGGTTAGTAGATCGAGAGACGTTCTCCTTCCCCTCTATTCCGCCCTGGTGAGACCACATCCGGAATATTGTGTCCAGTTCTGGGCCCCTCAGTTCCAGAAGGACAGGGAACTGTTGGAGAGGGTCCAGCGTAGGGCAGCGAAAATGAATAAGGGGGTGGAGCACCTCCCTTATGAAGAAAGGCTGAGGGAGCTGGGTCTCTTTAGTTTGGAGAAGAGGAGACTGAGGGGTGACCTTATTAATGTTTATAAATATATAAAGGGTGAGTGCCATGAGGATGGAGCTAGGCTCTTCTCGGTGGTAAACAATGATAGGACAAGGGGTAATGGGATCAGGCTGGAACACAAGAGGTTCCACTTAAATTTGAGAAAAAACTTCTCAGTAAGGGTGAGAGAGCACTGGAACAGGCTGCCCAAGGAGGTTGTGGAGTCTCCTTCTCCGGAGACATTCAAACCCGCTTGGACATGTTCCTGTGCGACCTCACCTAGGCATTCCTGCTCCAGCATGGGGATTGGACTAGATGATCTTTTGAGGTCCCTTCCAATCCCAAACATACTGTGATACTGTGATACATGGCACCAAGTTCTACTCAATCAAGTCTAGTCCCTGTTACAGGAGGTAATTGCAATAACCTGTGTTTCATGTATCCTTGCACAAACTCAATAAAAAATGTCGCTGCCTATGAGCTGAAATTCAAATCACTCCTTCAAAACAAGGTCCAGTAGAACTGGAACAAGAAACCAAGGAAGAAGAGTGACCAGAGAGAGTAAACCTTCCTTCCCGCATACACACCTTCGTGATACCTGGCAGCTCTTACAAGCATCTGGTGCTTATCAAGACATCTGTCCTTAAGTGGGTTTTTGCTGGTTTTTGCCACCAAAAAAATTATATATATATATATATATACACATATATATATATATATATATATATATATATATATATATATATATATATATATATATACACACATATATATTTGGTCCTACCTGAAAAATCTGTTTTAAAATTACCTAGCAACTGGGTCATTCAACTCCACTGATAAGTTAACAAATGGTAACAAATCTGCCCAGGTCTACTATTGCATTTGATAGTGACGAAAGCAAAGACAGTTTGGAGCAGCTGAATGAGTGATATCAAACATTACACATCCCTGCAGTGGCAAGGTATGGCAACAAACACCTCTTCTGCAGCATCATTTTTTAATGACCTTTTTGAGGCTCTGCATAGTTATGGACATACCATGTATTTTTATTCTAACCTCTAGAATTTTTAAGCTTGAATATCTCTTTTTGTAATATACAGAATTGACAAAAAAAAAGGGCTTTTATCTATAACTTTCCTTCACTAGAAAAAGCACTTGCATTTACTCAATCTTTGAATCAATTGATTTTACACATACACGTAGGATTCAGTTTCTAAAGACATGTGTGATTTAAAATAAATCTAGGGATACCTGTAGTATCTACAAGTTAAACTTCAATTAGTTCTAATTTGAAAAAAAAAAAAAGATAATAAAATAGGCAATTTATTGTCACTTGTTAACAACAAAGTGAATGTCAATGGTTTGAATGATGTCACACAACTATAAAAAGAATTAAGATTGTATCACTTAAGAAAAATGTCTATTTACTTAGTAGAGGTACAAAAATCAATCCAAGACAGCCCTATTGATTTCCAGTCATGAGGTAAAATGAATTGAATGCTGACTTTGTGGGGTTTTTTCTCTCTCTCTTTATTTTTTGTTCTTTTTAACTGGCACTTAAACATAACAAACAAGAGCTAAGACGAAACAGGGGACTGAAAGTTCAAGTTCTTATCAGGAAGCCATTGGAAGGAAATACTTAAGTATGTACTTAGCACTGAACAAGTACTTACAGTAGAATTAGTAGGAGGTTCAATTGTTTTCATAAATCAAGTGAATGAAAATGAACAAGCACTTTGCTTGCAGTAAATCACAGAGTCATCTAACAGAATTGTAAGAAACCATGTTGTAAATGAGAAAGATAGCTTCGTAACCACAATATTTCTAACAACACAAACTTGTAAGAACTAGAAAGTATACATTTGAATTACTCTCAGCTCATAAACAAATAAGTGATTAGGATCAGACTTGAGACAATCTACTATTAATACTCTGTTTTCAAGTATTTATAGATTTCCATGAAGTTATATCTTCCTGCTTCCTCCAGTTTCCCACTCTGGATGTAAATATTACACTACATTTTTGTGAAGAGGATTATCAACAAGGGTTTTACTGTTTCTGGACCAATATTACTCAAAATGGGTTATTTTGCCAAGATCCCACAGACTTTTTGTTGAGGAGACCCAGCGTCCTCATCTCTTGCATCTTTTCTAAAACACGGCCAAGTGATTTCCATGTCTCTTTACTGTGGAAATCTCAAAATGAACAATAAACAGGAACAATTCAAAAACTCACAGGACCTTTTCCTAACTTCTTAGTGTTTCACCCATACTTTAAAAAATAATTTTGCTTTTCTCTCCTATATTGGACTATACTAAATTTAAGTAATGAAGATACTAAACGATGTTCTTTTGCGCAACTCATAGCAAAGTAATGGTTGGAAAGTATTCTGATTTTGCATTAGCTGATTAAATTTGGATGAAAAATATGTGTCATAGTTGTATCCCACAGCTGGGCAACCGTACAGGAAGAAAAACAGAACAAAACAAACAACTGGTAAAAACCTATGAAACAAACACTAATGTTTTACAGAAAGTGTATTTCAAAGCCTATTGGCACATCATCATTGCAGTAGCACCTCAAAAATACCTGACAAAACACCAATCTCTCTTTAGAGCTCTAAAGATTTCAGTTTGCCTATGGCGCTGTCTAAACACTTAGTTTTTTGTTAGTTGTTTTATTCTTTCAAGAAGTTAGAAGACTTCTTATCTGTCCCATCTAGGAACATTTTTTTCCCCCATCAGCTGTTTAGGAAGAAAGGCAAAAGCAGGTCCAATTTTCATTATCACTAGATTATGCTAATCTTTTATCCAAGTCTGGTAAGACACTCAGGGATAACATCGTTGTCATAAAAAAATATTTTGGGAGGTTAAGTCTTAAAGTATCACAAAATGTCAGGGATTGGAAGGGACCTGGAAAGCTCATCCTGTCCAATTTCCCCGCCGGAGCAGGAACACCCAGATGAGGTTACAGAGGAAGGTGTCCAGGCGGGTTGGAATGTCTGCAGAGAAGGAGACTCCACAACCTCCCTGGGCAGCCTGGGCCAGGCTCTGCCACCCTCACTGAGAAGTTGATTCTTTTCATATTGAAGTAGAACCTCCTGTGTTCCAGTTTGAACCCATTATCCCTTGTCCTATCACTGGTTGCCACCAAGAAGAGCCTGGCTCCATCCTCCTGACACTCACCCTTTATATATTTGTAAACACATATGAGGTCACCCCTCAGTCTCCTCTCCTCCAAGCTCCAGAGCCACAGCTCCCTCAGCCTTTCCTCACATGGGAGATGCTCCACTCCCTTCAGCATTTTTGTTGGCCTGCACTGGACTGTCTCCAGCAGTTTCCTGTCCTGCTGGAACTGAGGGGCCACAACTGGACACAATATTCCAGATGTGGTCTCACCAGGGCAGAGTAGAGGGGAGGAGACCAAGGGAGTGACCCCCAAGCTGACTCAAAATAGCTGCATCTGAATCACCTCAGGGCTCAAAATGGCAGCATAAGAATCACTTCAGGGCTCTAAATGTCACTAAAATCATCTTGGCAACAATGATCCAGTGCTGGCTCATGGACATCCTGCTGTCCCCAGGACCCCCAGGTCCCTTTCCCCTACACTGCTCTCTAATAGCCCATTCCCCAACTTATACTGGAACCTGGGGTTGTTCCTGCCCAGATACAAGACGCTACACTTGCCCTTGTTCTATTTCATTAAATTTTTCCCTGCCCAACTCTCCAGCCTGTCCAGGTCTCTGATGGCAGCACAGCTTCCAGTGTCACCACTCCTCCCAGCTTGGTGTCATCAGCAAACTTGCTGACAGTCACTCTGTTCCCTCATCCAAGTCATTGACGAATATATCGAATAATACTGGCCCCAGCACTGACCCCTGAGGCACTGCACTGGATACAGACCTCAACTGGACTCTGCCCCATGACTCTCTGGCTTCTTCCCTTCACCCAGTTCACAGTCCACCTCTCTACCCGATCATCCAGACCACACTCCCTCAGTTCAGCATTGAGGATGGTGTGGGAGACTGTGTCCAATGCCTTACTGAAGTCAAGGTAGACCATTTTGGAGGAAGTGCTCAGAATAAGTAAGACAAGGCTGTTCTGTGAGCACCAGTTCTATGAGCTCCTTACTCTCTAAAGTGATGCATTTTCCCAGCTCCCCATTGCTTCCCAGTATGCCCAGTTTACATCCCTTCAGCTGATGGGCTGACTGGCTCGCTATCGCTTGCATGGTAATTGGTCTGCTGGCTTATATTTCCCTGGGTGAAATGACTTGTAAAAATAAAGTGATAAATAATGAACTACCACATGCACTTCATTTCTAAGTAGAACCAATTTTAGAATACAAATTGTGCTGGTGAAAACAATATAATATGAAGTCTTACATGGAGGAAAAAAATACACAAAATACATTTTCCAAATGACAAAGTAAAACTGTTTTTTTGGTTTGTTAGTGCAGGAATGATGATGACGGGTGACAGCCCTCTAAAAGGCCTTCTATAAAATGGAAAACATTTGAGTAATGCGCCATAAAAGTAATACAATATTCAAGGCTAAGGCAGTAAATCAAAACTGATCAATATGGTCAACAGAACATCAACTTGATCAATATGGAAACACAATGGAAAATACTAGTGGTTTTTCACATATTCACCTTATATTGAGAAAATCTTTACTAAACCCATAATCTATTAAACCTAGATCGCAACTAAGTCTCAGAAGCACTAGAAGTAGATAGATGTAGTTGCTTAAAAAAGAAAACATGTCAAACAAGAATAAAACTCAACAAAAAAGCCTCCAAACATGTTAGTTATGTAAAGCTCTTCAGTATCTTGTATAAGATTGACTAAATTAAGACCACAGTAAATAAATTTACAAGGACAGGCAACATCATAAAGATCTCATGAAAAGTAAAAATGAGTTATGCAGTTGTATAAAATGTCATTACACACGTTAATAGGGACTTCCTGAATATCAAATTGCCCACACACTCTCAACGGACAAAAGCAGAACTTAATGAATCCAGCATAAGACCCATTTTGATGAAACAATTAGCTTTTTGATACGAGTTCAAACCTATATAAATGGAAATGCAAGAACCTAGCGTAACCTTCCCTGTTGGACTTTTGTGAAATCAGATGCTGATTACACCTATTCATTTTCTGGTTAAATAAGCTTATTGCAGAGCATTCAGATATTGCGGTGACAAATATATCACCTCCTATAGAGAGTGCACAGTGACAGTACAAAGCAAACAATATAACATCAAAAGATAAATCATATACGCTTACAGAAGCCACCGCTAAGGAAATCAATGAAGATAATGTTCTCTATAGTGCTGGGTAGTGCGATAGAGGAAGAGGATATATAAAAAATTATATGTTAAGTTCCAATATATATCTCAATATATGGCTTTTGAACCCCTTGCTGTCTTATGGCCACACCAGTGAAAGACACAAATGTTAGAAGAGCAAGCAGTTCACCAGAATAGAATTGACTCTGTGGAGAGTATACATTACCTAAGCATTTGCCAGCAGTTGAATGGAAAATTTGTAATTAAATTTGCAGTTTGGACTGCCAAGTATGCAGAACGTTTGTAACGTGACTGGTTTGCCAATGAATGAAGGAGATTTCTTTAAACGAGACTTAAGAAACTCAATATATAACAAGCCGGTGAATTCAGCCTGTTAACCTAGAATAACTTTCTCTAAACCAGGAAATTCGAAACCAAAAAATGCAAGCCTGCTGATTCCCACCCTGTCCTGTAATAAAAACACATGAGCTCAAATGTGTCACAGTGAAGAGTAAAGAAGTACTTAGGAACCAGATGTCACCATGGGACCCTTAACGAACTAATGACATTCCTACCGTAAAAGCAAAGACGTACTAAGAGTTTGGCAGAGAAAAGCATGGACCACCAAAGAGTGTGGCTTGAAGAAAAGCACAAGAATTTCTAGGTGAAAAGGAGCAATGATTTTTTTTTAAGGCAATGCTTTTAAACAATATAGAGTATCCAGATGTTATAACCAGGAAGAACAGAAGGAAGAAAAGGAGAAGAAATTATCACAGGACATAACGATGCAATAACTAGAAATTTTTTGGCCAAGGGAAGTATTTGAAGGAGTAGACAGAAACAGTCTGGTTAAATGGGAGTAGTAAGCCAGTCCTGTTTAAAATTACTACAGGAAGCTAAAAACTGAAATTAAACTTCTAAAGCCATCAACTCCAAAGTTCTAAAACTGCATCTTTGTACTGAATTTCCACTCCATAAAGAATGAGAACTTAAGTATTTTCAGTAGTTTTCCTTCCAGTTCAAAAGTATTTAATTACACTTTCTTGACGTGCAATTCATAAGTTGTATTGGTATTTTGGAACAGAAAGGTGCTTGGGGACAAAACTGAGCAATTGGCAAAAGCAAAGGATTGGATGGGGCGGCCAGGAGGACAGGGAGATGAGAGGATTACATTATATTACATAAACTTAAAGATCCTTTGGCTTCTCTGCCATAGCTTAGCATTCGGTATGAAGTTCAGAGGAAGCCAAAAGCTGCAGGTCAGCAGAAACAGCAGCAGATAATCCCTTTGGGTCAAAGTTTTGTCCTTCATAGCAACTCTGCAGTTGATTTTAATACGAGACAGAGAAATTCTCTCTGTAAAATTACTTCTTCTCTGCTTTCAGAATACAGATTCCAGAAAAGCACCAAGATTTTGCATTTTAAAAACATTTTAGCAAGCCAAATACTTCTTCAGAATTGGGAGTTCAGAAGACATCACTACCCAAAAATGAAAGGGTTTGATTGTTTTTCTAAGGATGCTCAAAACCACACATTGTGGCCATTAGATACTCTAGTGGCATCTCTTTACATGCCTTTATATTGGCTGAGTCCATAATCTCAACTGAATGCGACTGTTGCTTCAAGGTAAATCGGTTTTAGGGGCATCACAATTAATAGTGAACCATCACATAAGCATCTTAATTTATTCTGACATAGTTTGTGACATAATTGGGTTTGAACTTATCTTCTGACAAAAACACGTATAAAAATACACCGTTCTAGCTATTTGATTGTACACTAAACCCACACTGTGCAGTTTGAACTGACACTCTGGGCTTCCTATCTCATTTCCATGAGATGCAAAAGGAATGATCTATGGATGTTTAATGGCCTTTCTGGCTCACCCAGCCTAAAGGACTATTGTTGGATTGTAAAACCAAAATGGTCACAAAAGGCAAAATCCCTCACATTAATTGAGGACACTCTTCTAAGTCTAAAGAGAAAACTGCACGGCAAAACATTTGAAACATAATTGTGTAACTTGATTATAACACTTTTACTCTTGGAATATTTTTAGTTCATTGAAAAAGGATGAGAGATGTAAAGAACATATGCATTACTAAGCTCTCATTAGAGATGTAGAAAAGATTACGCAGTGACTACTACACTGAGCTCAAAATTTCAGTCTTCAGTTTTAAAGTGCTTAGTAACTCTTTCTCAGTAAAATTTAAACACCTGCAAAACCTCAAGGGTGATGAATTCAATAATAATTTCCACTCTCGCAGGTTGTCTGCTGCAAGAAGAAAGTCAATTTTCATAAAGAGCGTAAAGACCAATACAACAGCTGCAATTTTATTAGGGTCACAGATTTGTTCTTTAACAAAAATCTCTCACTTCTTTCTACAAAATATTCAAAACAAACATAAAACATAAATAAAGATAAGCACTCACATGATGCCCTTTGAGAGAGAAAAAGAAATAGCTTTGAGCTGCATCAGTCCATTCTGTATATTATACTACTGGTATGTATCTATCAAGAAAGTCAAAAGTACAACTTCAATCATTCTGCCTGAAGAATTTAGAATATTTCTGTAACAAGGTATATTAATAAAAATAAATGTGTGGCCTGCCATGTTAGCAGGTACACATAATTCAAAAATCAGGTCTGGCCGTTTCATTTTCAAGTAATGATCCGAATTAACAACGCCCAAGGAATGATGATGGTAAATTACATTTGGTATAGTGCTGAGGCTCTTAAATTTTACCTTGATTGAGAAGACCAACTTTTTGCTCTCCATATGGCACCGCGATGACATACCAACAAACATATGAAAATATGAAATATAATAATGTTCCTAACTCCTCCTTACTTCGCCAAGCAAAGTATTAATAGAAACTTCTGTCTCTGGACGTGTCTGCCACATTGGAAAGTGGACAGACACAGTCCACAGCCTGGACTTTCCTGTTCCATGTCCAAACACACAATTAAATTACCTTCCCTGAATTCTTAGTACTTGAAATAATGCAATTAAAAATATGCTCTGGATGACAAGGCATGTCTGTTAAATTACATTCATTTCTGGTTGGAAATAAATTATGTAACCAGGTTACATCTTGAAGAAACAAGTTAGTTAATGCTGCTGAATTCAGAAACTCCCAAATAAAGATATCTATTTGACAGTGAATTTATTCTTCACATAGGGGTTCATACAGGGCATGGACCACACTATAAAATGAACTAACTGATCATAATCAGTACTACACCAAGAGCACACCTGGATGTTTTCAGTTACTTCAGTTGTGTCAGACAAGAACTTCTCAAATAAAGCTATTCCTTTTTCTGTAAAGGAATACAACACTACCACAAACTTTATCAATCCATTGCCTTCCAATAGTCAACAATATGATATTGCACACACATGGAAACACTGAGTCCCTCAGTATAAAAAGAAACATAAAGTATAACTATTACAGGTCCATGGAAGCATTCAAAATATCTGATGTCATGGGAACATACAAAGGAAGCCGACTTAAATATGAACTGAGCAGAAGATGAGAACAAATATATATATATGTTGTGCCTCATGTACGCATTTCTCACAATTTTTGGAGCCAATTGCTTTTTCAGAAAAGTAAAAATCTACCTGGCAATTAAAGTATTTCAAGCAGAGTAGTAAAAGCTTAATTGTTGTACACTACAGAATGCAGATATGTGTAACTCGCTGGGAAAAATTGAATAGGTTAATACGTATCCCCTGGAAACAACTCAATATTCAGCAGCTGTTCAGTACACTGAACATTATGCTTTTGCATGAATAGCTTCTAATAAAAGAATTTACTATTAGCATAAGCAGATACAATACATTTTCATTACTATAGAGCAAAATGAAATGAATCCCAAAAATTAATTCCTGTTTTAAATCTTATTTCTCCAAAATCCTTCTTTGAAAACCTGCAGTTCAACCATTTGTACAAGCAGATAAGGTTTTAAAACAAGAAAGTGCATGACTTATAATATGATGCTCACAAGCACAGGGCTAGCTTGTAATTCCACAATTTGAAAGGTCAGTTTATCGCTGTACATCCTAAAGATCATGAACTAACTCTGAAAGATTGACTCACTTGCAACCTGATGGTTGTGCTGAGAAGGGAATTGCACTAGGCCTGGACTTGGTGCACAAAGTGCTCCCTGGTAAAGTCAGAGAAAACATATGAGCAGGTCCGTGAGGAAGACAAGAGTCAAGGATTCATCTGTTGCCCACCCTCCACCCCAAATCCATGCTAATAGGCAGGATAAAGTCAGGAGGGGGCAAAGACAAACAAATAGAAAAACGAAATGGGCTGAATACACCATATGCTGGCAAGAGTTTTCAAGGTGGGGCAAAAGGTGGAAAAACCTTCAGACGTTGGAACATGAGATGCATAGACATATGTGAGATGAGAGATGTGGTCAAAGAAGTCAGGTTATGTGAAAGTCATGCAAGATGCCAGGTCAATAAGCAAGTGCCTTGGCTGCTGCCTCTCCTAAAAGAGGGGAGATTCAGGCTGGACGTGAGGAAGAAATTGTTGGCCCTGAGGGTGGTGAGAACCTGGCCCAGGTTGGCCAGAGAGGTG
This sequence comes from Columba livia, assembly GCF_036013475.1. Lineage (NCBI taxonomy): Eukaryota > Metazoa > Chordata > Aves > Columbiformes > Columbidae > Columba > Columba livia. Next base: position 4,284,806 of record NC_088605.1, on the reverse strand, counting down.
GTGGATGAACCACCCCTGGAGACATCCCAGGCCAAGCTGGATGAGGCTCTGAGCAACCTGAGCTGGTGAAGATGTCTCTGCTCATGGCAGGGGTGGCACTGGGGGAGCTTTGAATCTCCCTTCCAGCCCAAACTTCTCTATGATTCTATGAATGGGCACGCAGGAGGCGCCAACTTGGCTTGGGTACAGCCCAGAGCTCTGCCACAGCTCTTCTGCTCCAGGATCCAGCACACCAGACACGGCCCAGAGCACAGGACATGGCACCCACCACAAACACCAGTGTTGCTGTGGGTGATTTAGAAAAGGAGAGCAGACTGAGTGCAATCTGAAGAGTCACATCTGCAGTAACATTTAGCATATTTATTTTTGGTTTATATTCTTTCACAAAAAGAGTTTATTAAGCCAAACTTAAGCTATATTTCTCAGTTTAAAAGCCAATACTTAAGCAATTAAATCTATTTTAATCTTTAAAATTAACTTCTAAAGAAAAAAAAAAAAACACCATAAAATAAGATGTCATAGCTATTCTATTATTATTACACCTTTTTTGCTAAATACCTTTTTACACAATCATAGAACAGTTTGGGTTGAGGGACCTTCAAAGTTCATCCAGTGGCACCCCTGCCATGAGCAGGGACATCTTCACCAGCTCAGGTTGCTCAGAGCCCTGTCAAGCATGGTCTGGGGTGTCTCCAGGGATGGTTCATACACCACCTCTCTGGCCAACCTGGGACAGTGTCGTGGTTTTGATTGTGGGTTGACAATAAACCCGTGACAGATGTATTGTTAACCACCCCTTCCCGCTCAGGAAAGGTGATCGGGAGGGAAAGAAGGACAGAGAGAAGAGAGTTGGAAAAATGTAAAATGTTTTATTAATGCTACTGATAAGAATAGAGAAAATAATACAAAATATACAAAACCAATCTTGAAAGTCCCAGCAACTGCAGAGCTGGCACCAGAAGTCCTGGATTGGACTCTGCAGCCAACCGGAGCTGGATTCAGTCTGTCACTAGGCCTCAGTTCACAGGGATGACTAGCAAGGTCCTCTCCTAATGTCAGCCATAAGGAAAAAAAGGACAAGATCCTCGTGATCTCCCACTTTTATATGAAGTATTCACATGAATGGGATGTTACACTCTGTTGGTCAGTTCCTTGGTCACCTGTTTCTCGTTGCCACTCTCGTGAGAGGTGCATCCATGCTTATCAATGACCTCACATTCCATTGCTATGTTCACCAAAACATTTATCTGCTTTTCCAGGAAAATGCAGCTGATATGAAAGCTTTAGCTGACAGGAAAATTCACCAAAAGACAAACTTGTTTTTAACAAAACCAGGACAGCCAGGCTCTCACCACCCTCAGGGTCATAAATTTCTTCCTCATGTCCAGCCTGAATCTCCCCTCCTTTAGTTTAAAACCACCACATTGTGTCCATATACTTTTATCTATGAGTTTGCTATTGGCCACAAGTGAAAATTCAAGCAACTAGTCCCTTTCTCCACACTGACCCAATGAACTAAATGAGAATGAAAATTCTAGTACTGACTTAATTTAGGATTATTCTAAACAACAGATATGTACAGAAAGGAATATTTCTCCTCGGCAGAGCAATATTGCTTGTGTATTCTTCAAAGGTCATCTGCACTTCATTGAATGCATCTGTGTTGAATACGCTAAGCATGAGTTCCATATGCTTAATAACCCCCATTTACGGTAGTAAAAGGTTTGAGAAGTCTCATCAGTGAGCACTGAATGACTACAGCAGTACATAGAAATATACTGTATAAGAGAGATTATTCAATAAATCAAGGTCAAAATATTAACCACCTCATTGAAAGAGACAAGAAGAAGAGGACATTTCTTCACAATCTGAGCATTTGCTGCTCAGACACATAATATTCAAGAACACCAACCGTTTCTGAGGATGTGGGAAGAGATACTAAAACTTAATTTACCAAACAGGAAACTAAATATGGTCATTTTGACCGCATGCTTAAGGCAAGACTGCAATATATTTCTAAATTTCTTTGGCTGAAAATCAGTGCTTTGTTTAAAATACACCAGGAGCTCAGCTCTCTCTAGTTCCATACTATTACATTTTATAAACACATGCAAGGATTGCTAAAACATTTATTCGGATCCATTAAAAGGTGCATAAGCAATGGAATTAATATTTCAAAGAAAATAACATAGGGATAAAAAATAAAAGAGAAAAAAAAATATTCACATATCCATGGCCTGAATTCTTCGAACTGCAAATAAATCAGTCAATCTTCAGCAATATGTATTGAAGGGAAATGGAACCAAAATTGCCATTGCTTTTCAGAACAGGGATCTATTGTAATTAGATTAATTTACACCTCAAAGCAAAATCTTGTAATTAGCATATTATTTTGTAATCAGGATTATTTAGTAACATTTCTAACTTTTTTGGATTGGTGACATAGAGCAGATTTAGTGGAAAATACAAATGCGAAGATTTTTACATCACTCTGAAGAATGAAGCTGAGACGGATTATAAGCTTTAATATCTAAGTTGCTCCTGAAGTCATTAGAAACACACATATTTAATCACAGAGCTTGTGTATCTATTTTCTCTTTTTTCCTGCCAAATCTTTCAAAATATATCCAGTTCCTAATCAAAGATTCGGGTAGCACTGGGTTGCCCACCATTCTAAAAGAACTATTCCAGCTCATATGTTATTGACAGTTTATTTATAGATTGTATTTACTTACTTATATTTTCAGTTTCCAGTCAGAGGATTTTGTCAGATTAAAAAGATCCTTCACTTCAAGAAACCTTTTTTTGCTGATACATAGATGTACACTGCTTAAGAACATAATACCTCTTAAATTACAACTCCCGTAGCACTTACTCCAAAATTCCTGCTGAATATCAGTTGACATTGAGATGTTTTAGTTCCAGCTTGTGAATCTTATATTTGAATTAAGTATAAATTAATTCCAGAATATTATTTACACTGAAGTGCTAGCAGAAATAGCCTTAAAATCTATACCGCCAGTTAATTTAAGGCAATTTCCTTTTATTGATAAGCCTGCATATAAATGAAATACATCCAAAGTCTTCGGTCTGCCATTAAAAGACAAACTCAAATCATTTGTACAATTCTTCTCTGATCTGCTTCCAATTTATCAACATCTAGTTTAAGAATGGGGAATCCTTCCAATAATAATCTCTTCAATGCTATAACAATAATACTGCCTTACTAAATTTACTTTATACCCACAGTTGATCAACTTAAGGATCATATTATCTTTTGCTACAATGAGCTCCCATTCAGCTGGATTTTGAAGTTGCAATTTTGAAGTTGCTGTTTAAAAAAACATAACAATGCACTGGATTCACATTTAGTGATATTAATTTTATTTTTCCAAGTCAAAGCACTGAATTACACTGGAAAATTATCCTAGACTTCGAATTATTCTAGTTACGTAAATCATTATATTAGCAGTAGTATCTGCTGCAATCATTTTGAAGTTTTTTATTTCAACCACTGGGACAAAAAAATAAGTGTCAAATGCTTTTAGTGAGTACAAGTTTACAATACAAACAAAAATTTGCTTATCCACCAAAATGAATATCTATCACTTCTTTTGTAACAAGGCCACTGTCTATTAACTGTGCAATCAGCTTTTACAACATAAGCTGATAAACCTATCCTGCTTTAATTAGCATTTTTGACATAAAAGAGACTGTGATTTGCTAATGCACCTGTTGACTGCGAGAACTTTTGGGAGTGACATGTAGCTCACAAGATAATAATAAAAACCCACACACACTTAAAATAAAAAGCCACGAATAAACAACTGCTCATCGAGCAAATTGAAAACAACCAACTAAAAATGCAACCAAAGCCAATTTTCCTTCAAAACCTTTAGATGTTCCCCTTCTACAGTGATGACCCCAATTAAATCAACAAGATTCTTAAGAACATGCTGAGCTGTATGGTTGAGGACAGAAAAAGGCTCAGGCCTGCTTCTCTGGGTCTTGCTATGTAACTTCAAGGACACAAGCAGATGAAAGGTTTTACGATAATTATCCATATTAGTTTGATTTTCTTGCTTAGAGTTTGGAAATCACAGGCAAGAACATCAGCCTGGAGAAGAGAAGCTGAGGGGAGATCTTGTTTATGCCGATAAATATCTCCAGGGTGGGTGTCAAGAGGATAGATCAGACTCTGTTCAGTGGTGCCCAATGACAGGATGAGGGGCAACGGGCACAGATTGAAGCACAGGAGGTTCCATCTGAACATGACGAGAAACTTCTTTCCTGTGAGGTGCCAGAGCCTGGCCCAGGCTGCCCAGAGAGGTTGTGGAGTCTCCTTCTCTGAGACATTCAAACCCATCTGGACCGACCCTGTGTGATCTGGTCTGGTGACCCTGCGTGAGCAGGTGGGTTGGACTGGATGATCTCCAGAGGTCCCTTCAACCCCAGCCAGTCTGGGATTCTGTGATTCTAATTTTCTGAAAACTCTTTCATGAAACAGTTGCAAGAAAACCATATGTGAGAAAATAATATGGTTAGGAAAATGGTAATACATGTTTCAGAGCTCCAGGCTATACTATTTCAATAGACAGGATGAAGACATTTAAGAAACTGTTTGGTTTGGTTTTGATGAGAAGATGCTAGAAGCCTGAATGTAGAGCCCAACTTCAAAAACATGGATGGACCTACTCTAGGTGACCCTGTGTTAGCAGGTGGGTTGGACTGGATGATCTCCAGAGGTCCCTTCAACCCCAACCAGTCTGTGATCTGCGATCTCAATCTGTGAGATCAGCTCTGTAGATGGGAAAGAGCATCTTTCTTCTGCTCATATAACAACCAAGGCCATGACAATGTAAACAACTGCAGCGAGTTGGATCATTTATATATTCACCATGTTTGCAAAGGCATCCAGCAAATTTCTTCTCAGGATTTACTCATCACACTTGGATAGACTCATACCAAACACAGCAAACCTGCTTCGTAAGGTCAGGCTACCTGTCCGACTGAAGAGTCAGAGCACTAAATGCTTTATTTAAGTTAAACTGTGAGAAATATGTTTTGTCTGTACCGCATAAAGTCAAAAACACTTTCTGGTAACCCTATAAGACCGATAATTTGCTAATGATGAACAAGATGGAAGAGTTCCTCAAGGGACGGAAAATTTAATACAAAGAATTACACACTAGAGTAGGTTCATTCTAATCATAAGCTTTTTTGGTCACCATTTACAGCACACCTATGACACCCTCAGCATAACTTGCAATTTCCAGCTATGATAGACAGATAACAAATATTCTTGCCATCTCTCCATAGATCTTGTGTGGCAAAAGAGAAAAAAAAGTTGCCATTGTATTGCATTGCTCTAAATGTAAGCATCGTTATTGAATAAAAACAGAACACAGGAATAATGGATGAGATCTAAAGCCCTCTGAGTCTTCACTCTGCCCCCAGCAAATGCTAACGTGCATATGCATAAACTCTGTACAAACATACATAAACACTTTTAAACAGGGAATAAAATCACCAGGAGGCACAGACTGACAAGGTCCAGACCTTACAGGGCACCGCACGCCATAAATAATCTGCAGCTTTCTATTTTCAAAAATAGAAAAGATAAAATTTAGCTAAAGGTGACTAACAGCACAAAAAGTCTCTGTACTAAGGAGATCTCAGCTAGTGCTGGCAGAACGGTGCAGATGTTAGTGGCAAAAAGAAATGATGATGGCCAGAATGCAGCAGATGTTTCTTGCAGAATTTAATGTATTATTATTATTATTATGTGATACCTAGCATAACATTGGAGAAAGGAGGTAATCACAATGCCAAGCCTGACAGTGTTCAAGAAGAGACTGGACAACATCCTCAGACACACGGGGTGAACTGTGGGGTTGTCACACGCAGGGACAGAAGTTGGATTCAATGAGCCTTGTGAGTCCCTTCCACCTCAGGACATTCTGTGATTCTATTACTCTGTTCCTATCCAAGAGAATGACTTTATAAATATCATTTAAAGTTCACTTTCAGTTAGAAAGAAATTCCATATTCATCTTCTAATAGGATTTGGTTTTAACTCCCTGGTGCAAATGGCCATCAGTTAATCAGTCCGACCTTCTGCACTCCCAAAAACACCACAGATCTGTGAGTGTTCTGATAGAAGCAGAGCTTAAACAGATATTAACTCCACAATTAGGAAAATACTCCTGTTCAAGAAAAAAAATAACCTTATCATACTGCTGAATTGAGCTTGAATGATCCAAAAATAAACCTTTATAATTCAGTTTCCCTTAGGTCAAACTTGCTTGTCAAGTGGTCCAGTGTGGTCCAGATGTAGCTCCCTGACAAAAGAAATCAATAATGTATTTCCTACCGAGCTTAGTTAGCACACCAGATTTAGGGTTCAAATGCAATAAAACCAAGGTTCACTAAACATAAATTATATCCAACTAACTGGAATGGTTGGGAGTAGATTTATTTTTCTCATGGCAATATAGAAATTGGTCCATTTTCCAAATACACTGCACAAGGGATTAGATAAGCACAAGACCGTGAGCTATAACATTAACCATAATTATCACAATTTACTAAAATCTTGCACTAATTAAAACTATTTGGAATTCTATCTAATGACTTTTGTTTTATAGATACAGGGATATAATTTTACTGAGTGATACTATATACAAAAAATGTAAAATCCTTAATCAATTATTTTCTATCTGTCTTATGACATAATATTGTTCCATTCTAACTTACTGAAATGGGCATCTTCAATTTATGGGGAAAAACAAACAAACAATATGCACTACAATTTAGAATTATCTCTTCACTGCCAATCTAGAAGGACAAAAATGTATCGAACAGAAGGAAAACATAATGGGTCATGAAAAATCTGCAACAGGAACACTCACTGTTATTTGTGTTATTGCTAAAATTCTGTCATAATACATAATAGTCCCAAAATGTAAAGATTCTAAAAGGTACAACTGCTGCATGGCTCCGGTAATAAAAGCACATTTGTAAAACAGCCACGCTGCTATTCAGATACATAGGAAAAAAGCTAATGAAAAGAACCACAGGTTGACACCAGAAAATTGAAATCGCATCAAAAGAGCAAATCTTATCTTAAAAAATGACACACAGCATCTTGATCCTTTCTTCCATGCATTCACACATGAGTATTTCTGTTTTTTCCAACAAGAAATTGCATTAATGTTGCTGGGTTTTGTTTGTTTCTCTCACCTTAACATACACTTGTATTAAAAGTTCTTATTTCTATTAAATTACTATGCAAAACCACCAGAAATCAAAAAAAACTATCCCTTGAGTCTCCGCAAGTGCTATTTTGTAGCTACACATTAAGTAGCAGATCACGGTGCTTAAGCCCTTCTTGAAAACCATCCATAGTCTGACAAATAAAACTGTCATTCATTTTGGTTACTATGCATGAAGGTGAGAATAAGAGGCAGGAGCCCTTGAGGATGTCTATTAGTTACACCTTTCCTTACAAAAATGTCGTAGAATTAAAAAATACAAGATTTCTAGTAAAAAACATTAGCTGTTCTAAACGTTCAGAAGGCAAAACTAGCAATAAATACAATTACTTTGTACTTTTAGGTAATTGCGACATTGAAGCCTAAGAAACATATTTCAATTATTAAATTCTGCCTTGCTAAGAATGGAAATACTGTTCAATTTTTCAGTCGCACATTTCTTACAAAATCACACAGTATCACAGTACGTTTGGGATTGGAAGGAACCTCAAAAGATCATCCAGTCCAATCCCCCTGCTGGAGTAGGACCGCCTAGGTGAGGTCGCACAGGAACATGTCCAGGTGGGTTTTGAATGTCTCCAGAGAAGGAGACTCCACAACCTCCCTGGGCAGCCTGGGCCAGGCTCTGTCACCCTTACTGAGAAGAAGTTTTTTCTCAAATTTAAGTGGAACCTCTTGTGTTCCAGCTTGATTCCATTACCCCTTGTCCTATCATTGTTTGCCACCGAGAAGAGCCTGGCTCCTTCCTCGTAGCACTCACCCTTTATATATTTATAAACATTAATAAGGTCACCCCTCAGTCTCCTCTTCTCCAGACTAAAGAGACCCAGCTCCCTCAGCCTTTCTTCATAAGGGAGGTGCTCCACCCCCTTAATCATCTTTGTTGCCCTACGCCGGACCCTCTCCAACAGTTCCCTGTCCTTCTGGAACTGAGGGGCCCAGAACTGGACACAATATTCCAGATGTGGTTTCACCAGGGTGGAGTAGAGGGGAAGGAGGACCTCTCTCGATCTACTAACCACCCCCCTTGTAATACACCCCAGGATGCCATTGGCCTTCCTGGCCACAAGGGCACAGTGCTGGCTCATGGTCATCCTGTTGTCCACCAGGACCCCGAGGTCCCTTTCCCCTACACTGCTCTCTAAGTAAATCTCAGTAATGGTAACACCTCTAGCTCAGGCAAACTTCCCATCCTATAATTTCTAAGGCAATTGCTAGGTTATCCATATTTACTCATCTGGAACACTAATGAGCTTGTCTAAAATTCAGTTTTAATGCACCATTCTCCTGACTCAACTAAGTGCGCTTTTTCAAATCCATATTTCTGTATTACTCCCCCAAATTGCAGTAGAAACACGTGGATGTGCCACCATCTGAAAATTTGTCATTCATGCCTATATATACACTTAATTCAGACCCTAAGTGTCCCCCCACACATATATAAAAGGCATGATCAGCTCTTATGGAGCCCAAAGACTTGTGTACAACTATTTCTGATTTTTCAGGCATTCTCCATAATCAGACACAACTTGGATAACAAGAGGATACTCTAAATATTCACATGTGAATGCCAAAAGAAAACACTGATTTGTCTTGGTGGTGCTAGAAAACACAGAATCAGACAAATTTTGGCTGTATGGGACCTCAGGACATCATCTACTTCAAACTCCTGGTCAAAATAGGGCTGCGTTCAAAGGCACATCAGCTTTTTTGGTCGGTTGGGTGGTTGCTTGGTTGGGTGGATGGTTGGGTGGGGGGTTGGATAGGTGGGTGGGTGTTTGGTTTTTTGGGTGGTTGGTTGATTGGATGGGTTTCTGTGGCCATTAAATCTCCCTCTTCTGTCCAGTGACCTATTTTTAATGACTTACAGAAGAACTTCAAGTGCTCCTGATTTCTGTATTAAGTAGCTCTTATGAATCTACAGTGGACTTCCGAGCTGAAACTCAACAGGGATTAAATATTGATGCATTTATTTATTTGCCGAGATAAACTTTCAAGTAACATGTTCTAGTTAGGAAGGAAAGTGCTTTGAAATTTTTGAAGGAGATTCAAATCTTTGCACATGGAATGTGCACATGGTATCATGTGGGGGTTGTCGCTGCACAGGCAGATTGCAATCAAAGCCCAAACAAAGGTAAATGAGCTACTATTCTTGACTTGACCAGACTGGATATGCAATTTTAAGCAGTAAAAACAAACAAAAAAAAGCCTTTAAACTGAGAAAAAAAAACAGAGGGAGCAGCTGAATAACTGAAGCTAAAGATGCAACAGGTAAACACAATTTGAAGGCAGCACATTTCTCATCACTTGAAGCTTTCGTGATCACGTTTGCGTGGCTCACAGAAACATGCTTTAGTCAAACAGACTTTATTGCATCCAAAGTAGAGGAAATGAAGTAAAACTACTTATTTCTCCAATACGAGAAATTCAATTACGTGTTCAAAAAGCTGTGGTGTTTGTTTGTTTGTGGGTTTTTTTGTTTTGTGGTTTGTTATATGTATATATATATATATATATCCAACTCATCTAGAAACCTATAAAGTAAAGAAATCAGAATGGAAATACTCATAAATGTTGAATAAATCAATAGCCAAACTTTTTCTGCCCGCTCTGGGTAGTGTATTTTCCTTTTTTTCTGCTAAACCAGAATTACATTGCTCCTCATCAAAACTACAAAGGTAAGGAACTTGGGCACCACTGTAATAATCCACATCCTGTAGTTTAATTTGTAATTTCTTTATGTACATTTCTTGAGATGTGCTATCAAACACAAATCTAGCTAAACCAAAAGTTAACTCAAACCACTTGAGAATCGACAGCGGTAATTCCACTTCTTGGCCAATATATTCTCTTTCCTGGGCAACGTGTTAGAAAAAGAAACCAAAGCAAAACAAGAAATTCACTCCCAGAAAACTCAGCAATTTGCTCTTTTCACAACAAATGATGGTTCACGGCAGCTTCGCCTCCTACGCCAACACCAGGATTAGAATAACAGAGAGCTCGTAACATAATTTCCAGTTGGCACCACAATGAGTTTGGGATTTTAGTCCATCTTCCATATCATCAACAAAATTATCAATGAAAGTTAATTACCATGTTAGCAGCTATGTGGAATGAAACTTATATCTCTTTGTCTTTGAGTGTGTAGAGTTGGGTATATTGTTAGAGAATTTCATATCCAGAACAATTTGTAGAAGGACAATGTATTTCTTTTTAAAACAAATTAAAATAATAGATGTAATTTCACTGGAAAGTGACTCACTGTAAGGAGCACAGGAACCATACAGAGACAACATATTGGGGAATTAAAGAAGTAGTGATTTATATTTTTTCTCTGTTTTATTCTGAAAACAAGAACACCAAATCTGGTCTCACTCTCAAAAGAAATCCTACATTTCCATCCAGCAGAGCAGCCTCAAGATCCACAACGCGTACATGAAAAGTGTTAGTAACAGATGGGGTTAGCTGGCACTCATTTTTAATATAATGAGCATTCCTAGAAGAAAAATGACTTGTGTGTGTATTTTAAAAAACGGCGGTAATATCACATTATACACACTAACAAGAATCACTTTCATTTGGCCCTTTTTAAACCACTGAACAAAAGTTTTAGCTTCTATTAGCAAATTTTACTCAGTTGAAAGACAACCAGTTGAGCATACGCTCCTAATCAGCAACACAAAATGAAACAAGTTTTAATAGTTTATTGAATTTGGTTGAGTTTGTTCGTTTTGAATATATAACAACAAAGCAAGAGTGTGAACTCAGATCCCTGTCTTAAATTGTCTGCTTCATAAATTTCTAAGCTGCTTTTAAGACGAACATAAGTAAATAGTTGTTGCTGCTGTATTTGTGCTCGTACTTTGTGACTATAAATTATTTAGAACAAGAACTTCTAAACTTGTTTGAACAGAGCTTTCCGCTAGCGATCACAAACAAAAACTGTTCAAGTTTTTATTAGCCAAGGTTATTAAGTTAATTAATGTAAAATGAGCAAATATAACTTCAGATTAAAAGAAGAAAAACAAATCAAAGATACTTGCCTGGGTAACGAGTGGCTCCAACAGCCTCTCTACTGTGAGAGTCCTGATTTCCAAACTTTTGGGGTCCCATTTCAAAATGATGGGTGACGTTGCCGAAGTCATACTCCCTACAACAAACAAAGTTACACAAAGTCCATTAAAATTATTAGTGTAATACCCAAATACTCCCCGTAATTTGTTTAGAGAATAGTATATATGCCATTCCCATTCACATATACAAGATTCTCCATAATCTTGCTAGAGTTCTTCTTCTCCTGAGACCTCCCAGATACACCATAGTCATGCCCACTGAGTGCTTAAACATTTACATTCAGAATTCTTTTCTCTCATATACCACTTAAGAACAGATATCATATCATGCTGCACATGTGCTGTATTGGGTGTACAAGGCAAGATTTTGTGGGCCAGGGAATGCCCCATGTTGGGAACAGCACAGACCCATCACAGGAGGCACCTGACGCTGGTGACGCTTCAGGGAAAACACATTTAAGAAAGCAAAAAACGTTGCCTAGAAGTGCAAGGTAGAGAAAGTGGGAGCAACGATACTGCAAACCCCAAGGTGAGAGAAGGAGAAGGGGGAAGACAGGAGTTCAGGAAGGACCCAGGACTTCTGGCAGGAACCAAGAGTTCGGGAAGGACCCAGGAGTTCGGGAACAATCCATGTGTCTGGGAGGAACCCAGGAGTTTGTGAAGGACCGGGGTGTCAGGAAAGGACCCAGAAGCTCTGGAAGGACCATGGAGTTCTGGAAGGACCCAATTGTTTGGGAGGGACCCAGGTGTCTAGGAAGGACCCAGGAGTTCGGGAGGGAGCCAGGTGTCAGGGAAGGACACAGGAGTTCGGGAAGGACTCTGGTATTTGGGAAGGACCCAAGAGTTCTGGAGTGACCCAGGAGTTTGGAAGGAGCCCAGGAGTTATGAAGGGACCCAGGAGTTTGGGAACAATCCATGTGTCTGGGAGGGACCCAGGAGTTTGGGAAGGACCCAATTGTATCAGGAGGGACCCAGGCATCCGGGAGGGACCCAGGAGTCTGGGAAGGACCCAGGAGTTTGGGAATGATCCATGTGTCCGGGAGGGACCCAGGAGTCCTGAAAGGACTCAGGAGTTCTGGAGGGTTCCAGGTGTCCGAGAAGGACCCAGAAATTTGGGAAGGACCCAGGAGTCCGGGAGGGACACAAATATTCGAGAGGGACCCAGGCGTCCGGGAGAGATCCATGAGTTTGGGAGGGACCCAGGAGTGCAGGAAGGACCCATGTGTCTGGGAAGGACTCAGGCATTTGGGAGGGACCCAGGACTTTGGAGGGAACCATGAGCTGGGGAGGGACCCAGGTGTTCCAGAAGTACCCAGGTTTCCATGAAGGACCCAGGAGTACTGAAAGGACTCAGGAGTTCAGGAGGGACCCAGGTGTCTGGGAGGGACCCAGAAGTTCTGGAAGGACCCAGGAGTTCAGGAGGTAAGCAGGTGTCTAGGAAAGACCCAGAAGTTCATGAGGGAACCAGGTGTCTAGGAAGAACCCAGGAGTTTGGGAAGGATCCAGGTGTCCGAGAAGGACACAGGAGTTCGGGATGGACCCAGGGGTCAGGGAGGGACCCAGGAGTTCTGGAAGTACCCAGGTGTTCATGAGGAACCCAGGAGATTGGGATGTACCCAGGTGTCTGGAAGGGACCCAGGAGTTCGGGAAGGACATAGGATGTCAGGAAGGATCCAGGTGTCCGAGAAGTACCCAGGAATTCGGGAAGGAACCAGGCATCCGGGAAGGACACAGGCGTCTGGGAGTGACGCAAATATTCAAGAGGGACCCAGGTGTCTGGGAGAGATCCAGGAGTTCAGGAGGGACCCAGGAGTCCAGGAAGGACCGACATGTCCAGTAAGGACCCAGGAGTTTGGGAAGGACCCAGAAGTTCAGGAGGGACCCAAGATTTCGGGAGGGACCCAGGAGTTCCAGAAGTACCCAGGTGTCCATGAGAGACCCAGGAGATCGACAGATCCAGGTATCCAGGAGGGACCCAGGAGTTATGAAGGGACCCAGGAGTTTGGGAATGATCCATGTGTCCAGGAGGGACCCAGGAGTTCGGGAAGGACTCAGATGTCAGGAAAGGACACAGGAATTTGGGAAGTACCCAGGCTTCCGGGAGGGTCCCAGGAGTTTGGAAGGGACCCAGTTGTTCGGGAAGGAACCCAGGTGCCAGAAAAGGACCCAGGAGTTCCGGAAGGACCATGGAGTTCTGGAAGGACCCAATTGTTTGGGAGGGACCTACTAGTTCTGGAGGGACCCAGGAGTTCGGGAGGGACCCATATAGACCCATTTAGATTTCAGAACTCCCTCTGGAATTACAATTCTCCAGCCAGGCCAGTGCCGCGCAGAGATTTGTGCCCCATGGCAGCATCACCCGTATGGCTGAACCCACCGGCACTGATGGTGCCATCCACTATTTCTTCAAAAATGCCCATAAAACACAGCAAATTGGTCACTGTGAAGACTGAACATGGGTTGGTTTGTATTCAGCACCTTTTCCCACTTTACGTAAATGGACAAGTTACCAAAGCCAGAGACGGAAAGATAACAACCTAATGACCGTTCATATTTGCATTACACATGCAGAGCAGTAGAATAAAAATTTACTCTCATTGTAACCAATTTCTTAATCAAATCTCTACGTTAAAGTTTCTACCTTTATACACACTATGAAATTAGCCTGTTTTCAAGACACAGGTTGATTTTATTTGGCTCACACGCTCGGCTTTAATAAGCTCAGTTTGTGTCGCCAACTAGCACAACGATGGTCAAACCTCCTTGGGTTTTACCGGGGTCCTGACTGGAGAACTGAAGAAAACCAAGAGAATTCAACCACGGCAAATATCATTATTGTTTCGCTTGGAAAGCTTCCAATATTGTCATTTATCCCTGCTCATGGTGCATTGGTTCTTTAAGCCCGAGTCATTTTGAGGTTTGTACATTCAAATATCTCATCGTTCTGCTGTTCTCGCTAATCCACAGCATCCTGTCACTTGTTCTGCTGCCACCTGCAACGCGCTCTAAGCTCAGCCCTTGTGCCTATTGTGCTGCTGTTCAGTTCCTTTTTATTACAATATTTATTACATCCCACTCTTTAAATTCCCTGTTTATCTTCACATCATTCCACTGTGCCATATATATATATATATATTTATTTTAATAATTGTTATCACTGCAGCTGCAGATTTGGAATGTCTGAGAGCAGAATAGATGCGGCAGCTTCCAGTCTGCACAGTCGTTCTATTCAAACTCTGATGTGCAAGGTGATGTATTCCAGTGTGCACATCATATCTAATAGATTATCAGCAGTCTGGGACCCAGGAGTCCAGGAAGGACCCAGGTGTCCAGGATGGAGCCAGTAGTTTGGGAAGGACCCAGGAGTCTGGGAAGGACCGTAGAGTTTGAGAGGGACCCAGGAGTCCGGGAAAGACCTGGGCATCCGGGAGGGACCCGAGCGTCCGGGTGGGACTCCTTCTAGTCTACCCAGTAATTCTATTAATACTCTAGTGTGTAACATTATATACTCTAGTGTACAAGATAATATCTAATATATTATCATCAGTCCATATTTGTCGCTTTTTGCATATTATTCATATTCAACATTTATGTTCCCCATCTTTTCAATGAAATAAATATAGGAAGAAAGGGCCAACCATCCCAAGGACAAATCAGAGTTTACTACTGCTATTATTTCCCTATTCATATATTTTGTGACTTAATAATTTCTTTTTGCCCGAGATGTGATTGTGTTCTCCTCTTAGCAATAATTTGGAGTTCAAACCAACATTCCCCGCGAAACATAAATGGCCCTTCGATAATATCGTGCTTTCCAATGGCCCTAAAATTGTACTTTCAAAAATAAGAATTTCCTGAGATTTGGGTTATGAACCAACACCTGAAACTTGGGCGGAAAAGAAAAAAAGTGACAAACCAAATTTGCAGTTTTCTAATTTTTATCAGGCAGTTATCAAACATATGGACGTGTCATCTATACTGGTTAGAACTTCTATACTCACTGTTCTAGAACCCAGGTGTCCAGGAAGGACCCAGGAGTTCGGAAAGGACATATGCACATGTTATCTATACTAGTTAGAACTTCTATACTCACTGTTCTAGAACGCAGGTGTCCAGGAAGGACCCAGGAGTCCAGGAAGGACATATGGACATGTCATCTATACTAGTTAGAACGTCTATACTCACTGTTCTAGAACCCAGGAGTTCAGGAAGGACCCAGGAGTCTGGGAGAGACCCAGGTTTCTAGGAAGGACTCAAGAGTCCAGGAAGGAGCCAGGATTTTGGGAGCAATCCAGGAGTCTGGGAAGGACCCAGGAGTTCAGGAAGGACCCAGGTGTCCGGGGAGGACATATGGACATGTTACCTATACTAGTTAGAACTTCTGTACTCATTGTCCTGGAACCCAGGTGTCTGGGAAGGACCGAAGAGTCCGGTAGAGACCCAGGTTTCTAGGAAGGACCCAGGAGTCTGGGAGGGACATATGGACATGCTACCCATACTAGTTAGAACTTCTATACTCACTGTTCTAGAACCCAGGAGTTCAGGAGACACCCAGGTGTCCTGGAAATACATATGGACATTTTATCAATACTAAGTAGAACTTCTGTACTCACTGTTCTAGAACCCAGGAGAGTTCGGGAGGGACCCAGGTGTCCTGGAGGGCCATATGGACATGTTATCTATACTAGTTAGAACTTATGTACTCACTCTTCTAGAACCCTTTAGAAACTTTTTTTAAATTTACCACTGATATCTGTGCTATGAGCACAAGTGGCCACAGTTCCGATGAAATTAGTGGCTACATGTGCAATTCTCAACAGCTGGAGAGAATTTCTCAGCTTCATCACTGTGATTGCAACCAGGCCCCATGTCAACCACTCCTTCAAGATGCATCTACTTGTGGGTTTTCTTTCAATTATGCAAACCAAAAACACCACAAGGGCTCCGAATCAGTAAAAATTAGATTTTCCTAGAACACAGTCTGGCTGTTATGAAAAGAAAATTTGGAAAGATAGAAACAAAATGGACTGATAGCAATTCATCTCCTTTGTACCATGTTCTTCCAGCATAAATCCCTTACTTTAGTCTTGCTCTCAGGTCTAACGCTTTCTGTGGGCTTGTTGGGTAGGACAATGTTTTAGTATGTTTTTGATAGCCTGAAAAAGTCCATTTCCAAGAGGGTTATAACAAATCATCTTAGGTGTCTATTCATTACTTATTAAGGCATCAGATTTCTGGTAACGCTACAGGTTTCTGACTTGATTCTGTGTCTCACGTTGCCTCCCTGATCCACTATACTCTTCTAATTTAAACAAAACGTAAATAGCTCAAGCTTTATTATTTTATTATTTTCTTTTCTTTCTATTTTTCCTTTTTTTTTAATTTTCTTTTACTTTTCCTTAGTTACTGACAAGAAATCAGCTGATCTCAGGACTAAATACAACATCTATTGAAGTGCAGAATTCCCCCCTTCCTTCCAACCAACAACCATAGAACAGAATTGCTTCAAAGTTCTTAAAAAGGCTATGAAAAAGATAGATGAAATTTAATTTTGATTAAAAAAAGTCATAGACAAGCAGGAAAAATAACCAGGATCCTTATTACATGCACAACAATACACTCTGAGATTGATTATTAATATAATTAGTTATTAATCTGTGAATTATAATAGCTTTATGGAAATGCCGGCTTAACGCAGAGTAGCAACCAAAAATAAAGGGAGGAATTATTCTGACAAGGAAATAGAATAAAACAGAAAATACCATTATAAATCCACAGCATGAATTCTATTTGGCCATCACTGTTCTACAAAGAAAAATTGCAGAACTGAGAAATACGTGGTTGCAACAAGGACCATCAAGGACTTCAAAAACGAATTAAATAGATTAAAAATCTTCATTATGCAGAAAAATACAATGAGGGGGAATACAATATGGCCCAGAAAACCTGGAATACCATAGATAAAGTGAAAAAAATCTTATGGAAAAGATGTCAAAAAAGTGTTAAATTATCAGCAAAGGTTTTGGAATTCTGAGTACTAGAAGTTTACATTGGCTCGTGAATGAACTCAATGCCCTCATGAAAGGGAAAGGAAAGGGGAAAAAAAACACAGAACTAACAAGAAAAGCCCAACTGATTGACCTGAAGCCCCTGAGCTTGTTCTCTGAGTCCAGTAAAACATCACTGGCTACTTTTGCTGGACTTTTACTCTGTGAAATCAACCGTTTTAACTCATTAAATGGACTTTAAAACTGTTGACACACCAGCCCGCAGTCTACCATGGTATAAAGACAAACACAAATCATTTGGAGACAATCTCCAGGAAGATAAGGCAACTGTAAGGGAATAAATGATCGGGCCAATGTTTTGAAGTGAGATAAATCTCCTCCCTTCTCTCTCCTTGTGTGACAAAATAAGCAGGACATGCAGCGCCAAGCTATTGCAGCATAAAAAACTTGGCCCTGACAAGGCAGATCAGAAGTGAATGAACGCAGTAGATAGGGAGGGTAAATATAGAGATGACAGCCTCACCTCCATCCCTGGGAAAGCGATGGAATGACTTATCCTTGGTGCCATCTCAAGGCATATCAAGGATAAGAGGGTCATTAGGGGCAGTCAACATGGCTTCACCAAGGGGAAGTCATGCTTGACCAACCTCATTGACTTTTATGAGGACATAACAAGGTGGATGGATGAAGGCAGAGCGGGGTCTACCTTGGCTTCAGAAATATAACAAGGGCAAGTGTAGAGTGTTGCATCTGGGCAGGAACAACCCCAGGTTCCAGTATAAGTTGGGGAATGACCTATTAGAGAGCAGTGTAGGGGAAAGGGACCTGGGGGTTCCATTTAAATATGAGAAGAAACTTCTTCCCAGTGAGGGTGCCAGAGCCTGGCCCAGGCTGCCCAGGGGGATTGTGGATTCTCCTTCTCTGCAGACATTCCAACCCGCCTGGACACCTTCCTGTGTAACCTCATCTGGGGTTTCCTGCTCCGGCGGGGGGATTGGACTGGATGAGCTTTCGAGGTCCCTTCCAATCCCTGACATTCTGGTATTCTGTTCAGAGGATGCTTTAAAGGTTATTGGTGCCAAAGGAGAGAGAAAACACATCAGACGCAACATATATGTAGGATGTATAGATGTATACATGAATTACTAACCAAAATGAGGACCCTTTTCGTTTTCTTGCCCATAGAGGTAATGAACGTGACCTTCTCTCCACTACACCTCATCTCAGCAACAAAATATAAAGACCCCTTGCTAGACCATTTCAGGATGATCTAGTCCTTCCTATCCATTTAGTTTGACAGTAAAACATCATCTTCAGGCAAATACTCACATTATTTCCTGCATTTCTTCCCTTCTCTAGTCCCAGCTTTTAAAGAAGTCTCACTAGCTCGCTCATCCTCAAAAGCAGCAATATAGGTTTAAATCCTCTATTGTACTTCCACACCATCATGGTCTTGCACAACTACTTAACAGTAAGATAGCAGCTAATGAGAAAATTCAAAAGAAAGTCATTTCAAGAAAAAGAATTCTATTTAACAGTATTTAATTACTTAGATCACAGAAAGGAACTCAAACATTCATACCAGCAATTTAATTTTTTTAATGTAATAAAGGCAAACTCTTTGGAAAGCAAAAGAAAATACCTGTCTTCTGAAACTTTTTCTTTTTTCATTTCTATGTGTCAGAATAGAGAATTATCCCACTAGAATATTGAAAATAATATAACCTGACAAACCAAACAGATGTCTTAGCAATAAATATTCCATTTTTGGATGACTCTTGCAGTTGTCTTTCATTTGTCACCTAGTATAAAGCTCATTGCTCTTCTCAAAATACAAATTATAACCAAATTAACCCTCCAATTTCCTTTTAATAAACTGTTTCATAATCTATGCCACTTTTTCCTAAAATTTAACTCTAAAATCTCCCAACATATAAAATATACTATAAATAAAAAAGACCAAAACACAACTCCCACACATTTTTAAACTCTCACAGTGGGGGGAAAATTAATCATCTATGAGGTCACATTATAAAATCCCAACAAATTATCCCCAGATTTCCCTTTTTTTTTCCTTCTGTTGAAGTGATTACATGTTTAATTGCTCCTAAGAAAAAATAGCTTGTGCAAAATGACCCAAAAATTACAATCAAATAAATCCATCCATTCATTTCTTTTTACTTATCTCTCCCTTAAGTTCTCTCTGGTGACATTATAACTTTCCAAGAGCCGTAAGCATCAGAAATTTTAAACCCATTTTAGTTTTTATATCATTCCATTAGAGTCACTTCTTCAGCTTCCCCTAGAAGTTCATGGGGAATTTGAAATATTGAACCTTCCATAACCTGGAATTTCTTGGAATCCAGGTAGGAGTTTGGGAACACCACAAGACATTTAGCATCATCGGAACCTTTTAAGGAAGGTTTGGTAACCATCAACGTATTTTTGGAATTAAAATATAGTACTACATAACTTCATTAGTTTATTGCAAGTAAGCAGAGTAAATTTAAATATTAAAATACTAAAATACTAAAATACTAAAATATTTAAATATTTAAATATTAAGTGAAGCTAAATCTTTGCTATGCAAGCCTTGCAATATAATGTATCACAACAAAGAGCACATTTAATCAAATCCACGAACTAATCTAAGCTATCAACATATGCGAAATTCAAGGCATGTTATACAATAGAGTATTGAGTCATATGAAATGTTAACCCCTGAAATCTACTGTTATCTTGCCTACCTCTCCACAGAAAATTGGTTTATAGAAACACACATTTGAAATTTATATACATGGGGTAATTTAAGGTGGCACTTGCTAGAAATTAGAATATTAGAAATAAGGTTTATAGGTCAGATGCTTTCACCAAGTATATCCCAGAAATACATATGTGTGCATTAGTTTAAATAGAGTTAGACAACTCAACTTATTCTTTTTTTTCTACCAAAGTAATAATAAAAAATAAAAATTACAAAGAAGAAAAGCTTGACATTTTATTTCTGTTGCCACTGAAATATCCCATTGAAAGCCTGAGTTCAAGATGATGATGAAACAACGTCATCACGGTAAATATCTCTTCATCTTCACTTTTAGAGTTGCAATGGCACCTTTTACAATTTCTACACAATGCTCTTCAGATTGGGAGTCACAAACTTATCGCTTTTCATTAATATTTTTCAAGATGCTGAATATTTTATTTAGAAACACAATATTCACGCTTGAGAAGAAAGCATGAAATCAGAAGAGATTATTTTGTGAGATTAATTTTGATCCTGCTGTCAGTGAGAGAAGTGTCTAAGGGGGGAAAAATGACAATTTCTTAAATGTTCTCGATTCAATCGATGTCTAAATCACCACTGCCGTGTCTTACTGCCATTGAGACTTATCTATCCATCATTCACGGTTCCGTTCTCTTAGAATGCCTTAAAATAATCGCAATGTAAGAAAGGAATGAAAAGTAGCTCAGCTTATCTTGGCCAGATAAAATCCATACCCTGTAACTACAGGTTAAAATTACAACTAAAAATAGGAAATATAGTTATATATTAAAGATTTAATTCACCTTCTTGCGAGATACTATTAATATAGATCTGTGACTGTTGCTCTTTTAGGAAATATTTCCTCGTCTTTATTCGGACTCCTATTCCCACTCACCACAAAACAAAGAATGAACAAATTATGTGTATTTTAAAATGGGAAATTCAAGTTATTATTTCCAGAAAATAAAACATGTATAGTTCTTCCTGAAATTAAAAAGATCAATTTGACGAGTTACTCCTCATTTTCACATTCACCACAGAACACCCTAATATACAGGTTCAATTAGGACTAGAAAATTGTACAAACCCAACTTCCTAATATTAAAGACAATTCCACATTATTGTGCCTTTCATTGGTAAACAAGAAAGAGCACTAATTTATTTACCGAGCGTTTATCCACTTTCTAACGCCTCCTCCTCGAATATAGTAATTACTCAAGTGTCTATAAATCAAATAGTACAACAGCTTTAAAAACACATAGAAAACTTTTCACCCACAATTTCATTTTTGTGGCCAAAATCAGAAATTCCATACGAGTTCTGTTCAAAATGTCGAAGTCATTTGAATTCTAACAAAGATGTTTTGGGAGGTTCCATTCATTATCTGCTTTCAGTTCTCCAGTATCTACTGGTTTTCCAGCCAGAACTGTTGGACATGTTACCTTAATGATTTCATCTTCATCAAGAAAATAAGGAATTATATTTGATTAGTGGTGGAACCCGGTGGTTCCACTATTAATCAAATCAAGTCATAGCATGATTTTGTTGGTACTTATTTTAGACCCTGGGTATTGACTCCACGCATAATTCGTGTAGTTTGTATATGATACCATGTCCAAAACAAGATTATAAGTAAAATACAGAGGCAGGTTCTCTAATGTCTATTCATATGGATAATGCAAAGGGAAAAATAGCTAAAATACACCAGCAACTCCAGAAAGGCCGAATGAAAAGCCAAGTTCCCACTGATTGCCACATTATTATTTTTGAGACTTTTTATGACCGATCTAAGGGAAGAAAGAAAAGGAAAGTTTCATAAAGTAATAAGCAGAACAAAACAAGGTATATATATATATATATATATATATATATATATATTTCACTTACCAGGTCATTTGGTCATTTTCTTGTACTGCGGCAAAACGCATTAAATTTTCCCAATAAAATACAATACAATTTAATTATTATTTTTTTGCTCTCCTTTGCTAACTACAGAAGCCTAAGCCCTGGGTATCAAGGAGACATCCAAGCAAGTTTTTGGATGGAAAGAATTTCAGTATCTGTCATGCTTAGTCATGCCAAAGTGTTTTACCGGCATTCACTATGCACACAAAAGAAGCAATCATCTGAAATAAGGACCGCACAGGAGACAATCTTGTACCCAAGGGAACAGAATAGCAAAGTATCTCGTTTTTCACACCAGATTACACAAGCAAATTCTAAAGGAATTACGCTAAAAGGGCTACTTTCTGTTCAATGAGAAAGGGTAGGATTTTACAAGCCTAATATTATGTGTTCATTCATAAAAGCTGGGAACAGGGCCAGACCTGATGGCGTACATTCAATTTGACCTCTCAGGAATGTTTCTTTCACTGCAGAACCTCCACATTAATACATAACTTGGAATTCTACCTCTAATGCCAGTCACAGGTATCACCTCCCAGGGGAGATGCGGTTAGTTACAAAATCCTTCAGGACCCATGACTCAAAGTGTCTGTCCTAGAGATGACACCAAGGAGCCTGAAGAAAGTGACACTTTTGGATACTAGTGATGCAATTCCCTAAATTGAGCCGATTAATGGAGAATCTTGCAATAATGGCAGTGACCGCATCCAAAAAAATAATTCCACTCTTCTGTAGTCTGGCATCTGGGCAGGAACAACTCCAGGTTCCAGTATAAGTTGGGAGTGACCTATTAGAGAGCAGCATAGGCGAAAGGGACCTGGGGGCTTGGGGACATCAGGATGACCATGAGCCAGGACTGGGCCCTTGTGGTCAGGAAGGCAAATGGTACCTGGGGTGGATTAGAAGGTGGGTGGTCAGTAGGTCAGAGAGGTTCTCCTGCCCCTCTACTCTGCCCTGGGGAGACCACACCTGGAATATTGTGTCCAGTTGTGGCCCCTCAGTTCCAGCAGGACAGGGAACTGCTGGAGAGAGTCCAGCGCAGCCACCAAGATGCTGAAGGGAGTGGAGCATCTCCCGTGTGAGGAAAGGCTGAGGGAGCTGGGGCTCTGGAGCTTGGAGAAGAGACTGAGGGGTGACCTCATTCATGGTGATCAATATGGAAAGGGTGAGTGTCAGGAGGACGGAGCCAGGCTCTTCTCAGTGACAAGGGACAATGGGTACAAACACAGGAGGTTCCACTTAAATGTGAGAAGTAACTTCTTCATGGCGAGGGTGGCAGAGCCTGGCCCAGGCTGCCCAGGGAGGTTGTGGAGTCTCCTTCTCTGCAGACATTCAAACCCACCTGGACACCTTCCTGTGGAACCTCATCTGGATGTTCCTGGCTCCAGTGGGGGGATTGGACTGGATGAGTTTTCGAGGTCCTTTCCAATCTCTAATATTCTGGGATTCTGCATAAAGGAGGGAGATTCATGCTGGACATGAGGAAGAAATTGTTGGCCCTGAGGGTGGTGAGAGCCTGGCCCAGGTTGCCCAGAGAGGTGGTGGATGAACCATTCCTGGAGACATCCCAGGCCAGGCTGGATGTGGCTCTGAGCAACTTGAGCTGGTGAAGATGTCCCTGCTCATGACAGGGACACTGGTGGCACTGGATGAACTTTGAAGGTCCCTTCAACCCAAACTGTTCTATGATTCACCAGCTTTGTATTTTTTTCCTAACTTCAATATATCACCTCAATCACACAATTCTCTTTCATTGCAATAAACACAGTGTTTCTGCAAGTTCACCAAAATACCGAAAAAAACAATTTTGTGATCGTGAGACATTCAACATTATGATGTCTGAACCATTCTAGCTAGACAGGTATTGTATTATGCAAGAAAACAGAAACACACAATTTAGTTTTTCTATTAATTTCTATTCTTCTATTTCTATTGTCTTCTAACTTCTATTAATTTCTATTGGAAAATAGAAACATACAATGACGCTTCTATGTACTCAAAGTAAGTGGACTTGGTCACCGAAAGTGACAGCATCTCATTCATCCAGAAACTAAAGGAGGGCTGTAGTAGAATTATTTTTCATTATATTTCAGCCTTTCTAACATTTAAACCTTTGTATAACACAATTTCTCTAATATTCACTGTTTTTCTTTCACAACAAAGAAACCTGGCACCAATCACTTGTCTGATAACACTCCATTAGTAAATAAAATATCAGAAAATTTGAACCTGTATTTGCTCTGGGACACTTTCTTACTCCTTTAATTGTATCACTTTTTAATAAAACACCAATTTACTGGCTATAATTGAAACAACGCGTACGATTTTTTAATCCTCTGAGCCATGCTCAGTAGACGCATCAAAAACCTTGGCCAAGTACAATTCAAAATATCTGACCCTTTACCTACTATACAAATTTCAAAGACTAACCAGACTTCAACTGCATTTTTTTCAGAGTTTTTATCACAAGCTTAATGACGAACCCGAGACTCAAGTCTCAAATGACACTTTATCATTCTTCAGATTATTTGAAATAACTGTTTTATTTTTTATTAAAAATAAGTTTTATTTTTACGCTATGGTGGCTGCTGTTACAGTCAATCCACCACCTTTAAGTTACAATTATGACCCAAATGCCTCAGACTAGGACAGATTCATCAGTAGTTTGGCAATGTCAAACACAAAGAGATCTTATGAGAGTGGGAATATTTTCTCCATTTAGAGAGGATGATACAGGCTCCAAACCGTTAGTAATTTTCACTATTGTCTTCAATAGGATTTGAGCTCCTATCAGGTGAGATTGATGATGACTACACGGTGACTAAAGCACCAAAAATTACCCCTTAACCTTTTTGAAGACAATCCATTTTATTTTTTTTGTTGTTGTTTTCTTTTTATATGTTCCCTGTTTCCCATTCGCTTCCTATCACATGCACAACTCGTTGCACAACCTCTGGAGAATATTTCTAAATGTGAGTTTTCAGATGACTTGTCCCAATTCTTCGCTCTCTTAGTAGCTCTCAAAAACTTTTCTAAAACCTTTTCCCACCACCACTGTATTTAACAGATGTAACTAACTTTCTGTTGACAGTTTCTGATTATTGTCATTGTAAATTTTTTGGTTTAAAGTCATTTGTATGTTGAACATGGCATATTTAAATGTTTGAAATAAAGTTAATTCTGTACATACTAAAAAACAAAGAAAGGGAAGGCGGATCTTGATTAATTCTTATTCCCTTTTATAATACGAAGCTAGTGGTGTCCTGAGCTTAATTGGAGCCCTTTGTGCTATTTGTGCTGGGTCAATAACAATTTTATTCTTCCCAGTTTCGTAGAGACACAAATAAAAACACAAGCTATAAAGCTCATATCTAATTTGGCCTGTTTATTCTATTTAACCGAATGTTCCTGTAAAATAACCTATTACACCACTAACACCAAAGTCAATTTGTGAACAGAATAGATAAAGCAAAAAGGAACAGGACAGTCCCGGGCACTGTAGAATTTGATTATTATTCTAAATACTTCCCCTAAAGGGTTTACTTCTATTTTTCAACCTTTATTTGTGATTTCTTCTGCTATTTAAATGCTTCATTGCATACAAAACAAAAACTCTGCCAAAAAAAGAGGATTTCCATAGCAACTATTCCAAGGAATACAGTTCAGCAATTCATACCATAAAAATTTATGTACTTTGACCAATGCTTTTCTTTATTTAGATGGATTTCTTTATCTGTGTTCAAGTGGAAATACTCATGTTGGTCATGAAGAGTTTCCTATTGGCACTTGATTAAAAACTAAACTTTATCCAGAAGGATGTTCTATGATCCCCGAGAGAAACAGTCACGTTAACCTTCCAAAATTTAGGATTTCCAAAACTCCGAGGTGATTCTAAAGACATTTCAAGCAAGAATTTGCTTTGATATTTGAAACGTCTACAGTGACATCACATTAAAATACAAAGAGAACTACTACAGATTTTTATATTAAACACAAATTATCTGCAGCAAAAAGAGAAGCAAAGCTTCTGAATAAGAAGCCAGAATCTATATTTAGACTGAGTGCAAAGTTTTTTAATTTATTTTGCCATTTAGAATTTTTTTTAGGTTTGGGGTAGATTAGTTTTGCAAATCCTTCAGGGATTTATACACTATCCTTTTGCTCTCTCATGGCAACATATAAATGCCAGTGTGATATGTAGCGTTGTTTTAGATAAACCAATATAAAGAATTATTAAATCAGCAGCTTCAAATACCTCAGAACAGATTCCAACTGTAATGTGACCAGAAAGATCTTCAGTATAATCTTAGTCTCAAAACAGGGGATATTTAAGGCTCATGACAGCCCAGTTCACAACATATATGACATTCCTAAATTAGTTCAACTGAGTGAGATTATTTACTTAAAATGCACATGGCTGTAGTAGTAAAAAGATATTTATGGTTTTCTTGATTTTAAAAAAGGTATAGTTTCCAATCCATACCACAAAATATCATTGACTTTTCCTGCAAGGGATTCCCCTAATTTAGGAAGAAGATTTTACCTTCTCTTTCACATGAAAATTCGTACTAAGTTGGTAAACTAGGATGGAGATCAGAAACACAGAACTGTAGACACCTCACATGCAATTGTTAATTTGTTTTTACAAGACCTGCGTGTTCTTCTGTTGAAGCCACCAGAATCACTAGAGAACCTGTCTGAAACTTCCTTATTACCGAATGAAGTCTCATTCTTTGTTGCAATACTGAAGTTTCCTGAAGGAAAAGAAGACACCCTCAAGATCATTGAGTCCAACCATAACCCAACCCTAGCACTACCCCATGTCCCTGAGAACCTAATTTCTGCATCTGTCCAGCCCCTCCAGGGATGGTGACTCCAGCACTGCCCTGGGCAGCCTGTTCCAATGCCCCACAGCCCTTTGGGGAAGAAATTGTTCCCCAGATCCAACCTCAACCTCCCCTGGCGCAACTTGAGGCCGTTTCCTCTGCTCCTGGCGCTTGTTCCTGGGGAGCAGAGCCCGACCCCCCTGGCTCCAAGCTCCTTTCAGGCAGTTCAGAGATCAGAAGGTCTCCCCTCAGCTCCTGTTCTCCAGCTGAACCCCCCAGGTCCCTCAGCCGCTCCCATCACACTTGTGCTCCAGCCCCTCACCAGCTCCGTTCCCTTCTCTCAACCTGCACCAGCAACTGAAGGCCTTTCTTGGCGTGAGAGACCCATAACTGACACCAGGATTCACGGTTTGGCCTCCCCAGTGCCCAGCACAGGCTGTTGTCAGAGGGTGTAGGGAGGCAACTAGGAAAGCTAAGGCCTCTTTAGAATTAAACCTGGCAAGAGGGGTCAAGGACAACAGAAAGAGCTTTTTTAACATGGCAGATAAAACTAACACCAGAGGCAATGTAGGCCCACTGATGAACGAGGTGGGTTCCCTGGTGACAGAAGATACAGAGAAGGCAGTTACTAAATGCTTCTTTGTCCCTGTCTACTCTGCCGGAGGCTGTCCTGGGGAGCCCTGTACCGCTGAGGCCCCAGAGGAAGGCAGAACAATGGAGGAGTTTGCCTCAGTTGATGAGGACTGGGTTAGGGAGCAGTTAGGCAAACCAGACAGCCATAAATCCATGGGTCCGGATGGGATGCACCCGCAGGTGCTGAGGGAGCTGGCTGAGGTCATTGCTGGACCACTCTCCATCATCTTTGCCAAGTCTTGGGAAATGGGAGAGGTGCCTGAGTCTTCGAAAAGGGCAGGAAAGAGGACCTGGGTAACTATAGACCAGTCAGCCTCACCTCCGTCCCTGGGAAACTGATGGAACAACTTATCCTTGGCACCATATCAAGGCGTATGAAGGATAAGAGGGTCATTAGGGGCAGTCAACATGGCTTCACCAAGGAGGACATAACGAGGTGGATGGATGATGGCAGAGCACTGGCTGTGGTATATCTTGACTTGAGTAAGGCATTTGACACAGTCTCCCACAGCATCCTGACAGCTAAACTGAGGGACTGTGGTCTGGACAATTGGGTAGTGAGGTGGACTGTGAACTGACTGAAGGAAAGAAGCCAGAGAGTCGTGGTCAATGAGGTGGAGTCCAGTTGAGGCCTGAATCCAGTGGAGTGCCTCAGGGGTCAGTACTTGGGCCAGTATTATTCAATATATTCATCACTGCCCAGGGAGGTTGTGGAGTCTCCTTCTCTGCAGACATTCAAACTTACCTGGACACCTTCCTGCGTAACCTCATCTGGGTGTTCCTGCTCTGACGGGGGGATTGGACTCCTCCCAATGATCCAGCCAGTCTAGATTTCTCTGTACGTCCTTCCCACCCTCCAGCAGATCAACACTCCACCCAACTCAGTGTTATCTGCAAACTTACTTAAAGTCCACTCAATCCCCTCATCCACATCATTGAGAAAGAGATTAAACTCAACTGAGCCCTGAGAACACCTCTCGTGACCAGCCGACAACTGGATTTGACTCCCACAATAGCCATTTGGAAACAAAATAGTTTATATCTTAAGCAAATTTTCTCTTCAGGGCTTTAGGACTCAGCTCCAGACTGTGCTGCACATCATGATTCAGAACAGGCACTAATCCCACCCCATCCAGAGTGACATTCACTCTGAATTTAGAGACATAAGGAGCAGTCCCTGCATGTCAATCAATCAGCTCAGGGTTACAAGTCTTTGTACAGACTGGGACAAATCTACCTCTGATAATTTCTTCAGCCTAGAGTCTTTATTCCTGAGAAAAATGTCCTAAACAAGACACCAGCGCCTCATTTCTTCTACATTTCCCTGGTCTTTTTGTCCTTACAGTGGTAACACTCCCTGACTTGCCTTTTGCATGCATGCTACTGAGAGCAAAACTTCTTGAAAAAGTTATTAAAAAACCCTAATTAGAAAAATTAATTATGATGGAGGATATGTAAACAACGTGATTGAAACTACCTCGAAATTCATAACAGTCTGAGGAATTTCTGGCGTTAAGACACTATAGTGGTGGGTGATTTTTTTCATTACATTCATTAATAGATAATGACACTTAAAGATATCGAAGTGTCTAATGTTCCAGCAACATCTGAAGAAACAATTAGTTAATGCTGAAAGCGAAGCCTTCAATTAAAACCAAGACAAAGTGTGTTCTTATAACTCAATGACCACAGAAACTGTTAATTGATTAAAAGCACAGAGATAAATCTATTTACAGTTTCATAATTAATGCTGGTTATTACCTTAAGTACTGGTAGGGGTAGAGAAATGACTACAGATATCTCAGCCTTTACTTTAGGCTGCCACATCACAATGAAATAGTTTTACCTCGTTTAAATGAAATGTGTCAAACACGATAAATTCATGTAAACTTCGAGAGAAATATCAAAGCAAGAAGTCATGGTAGAAAGGAGAAAAGGAGAGTTTGCAACATATCGATCTGAGAAGGATCACGAAGTCATGGGGAAAAGAAAAGGGAAATTACTGATTGAAGGAGGAACAGAAGCTTTACAAAGAGTAGAGGGAAAAATCAAGGAACTTGAAGAGGATGATCCAAAAAAAAATCACAGATATCCCAAGGTATTAAATCCAATGGCTTTGAACTGTGAATTATTCGCATTAAAAGTCTATATATAACTCTGACGTAATGAAAAAAAAATAAGGAAAGCGTAGAACTAAAGGAGGATTGGAGGTAAGAACAGAAATGTCGTTTTTCCACTGCTCCACATAAAATACAGCATCGGTATTTGTGATCAAGCTTTGCAATGTATAGAATATCCATCATATTTTGGGAGAAAATAGTACTTTTTTCTGTATTCTGCATAAGAGAAGCTGCTTATGGCCATAAGGGCAGCCACTGTAAGGAAAATATAAAATAATAAACCTTCTGGTTATGCCTTTTATACTCAAGTTTGGATACATAGATAAAATTTATCTCCCTATAAGTGAATGTATTTGTTCCACCTTCTTCAATTTTGCATAATACAGTTCTGGAGTGAAACCTGACCTTGCGTTCCCAAGAGGTTATTTTAAATTAACTTAAAAAGAAGCATTTACTAGCAAGCTCTCAATATTATGTTAAATTGAGCCTCCAAAATTAAAATTAACACAATTTAATGTGTCACTCCATTTTCTTGATACCTGTGCTAGAACATGTATTATTCAACCTACGTAGATATCATCCATCTGAGCCAATTAATGAGATTCTATTGTATTTTGCAACAGAATTCAGAGATCAACGCGGGTTTGTGTCGTCACATAGTCCTTGCGGTTTTTAATCACAGAGCTTCCGATCAATACAACGCGTTTCTGCCTCGTTAAGATGAAAACTAATGAGCAAAGCTAATTGAAATTTGCGAGTTCATCCATTTAGCTAGTGGTTGTAGAACACTTTATTCTAAAAATTCAGTCAATAATTTGGGAAAGAGATGGAAAACTGTCAGACCAATTAAATGAAGAAATGGGAGAAAAAAAAAGGCAGATTCAGAAAATTATTTGCTGAAAAAAAATTAAATCTCTATTTCCTTATTTTTTTCCAGAAATACTTTCAAAATCATATTTAATTGTTCAGGGTTTTTTTTTGCCATAAATACAAGATTTAAGCCAAGCCTCAGTATACTTATTACCCTTATTACCCTATGCGAATTAAACTATACACTAAATCACAGCTGTTGCAATGATAAAACTGCCTTTTTTATTTCTTTCAGTCCACCTATTTAGTTTAACTCCACATCTTTTTCAAAGTTCAGATCACTAGTTGGTTGGGCCATTAAATAAAAATATAATGAATAAACATCAGTATAATAACTGGAAACCTACCAGAAACCTACCAGAAACCTATGATGAACACACACACAAAATAAATTTATAACTACAGGTACCGTTTAAAGAAGTATAAATAAAGTTAAAAAAATAAGGCATTCATCCTGCACATGTATTTTATTAAAATGAGAAATATTTAAATGCCGATTTCCTGCATTTTAATTACAATTCAAACGTTCAACAAAAAAAATATCGGTCTAATAACATTATTGAGCACTCTTTAAATGTAAATTATTTTAAGAAATAGGACGAAGAATTTAGAGAGCACAGAAGCAAACAGCCAAAGTGAAAGACCAGAAAAGAAATTTAGAAGATAAATAAATTGAATCAGCTTGTCTTCTGCTTAAAAAATAAGTCTCATTAAAATTAATTTCAATTCTAATGGTGGTATTTTCCATAGCTATAATGTTTTGAATAAATTGGTTTTATGGCAATAGACAAAAATTAATGTTTAACTATGAATACCATGGAGCTTCCTGGCTTTATTTTTATTAGGAATGTAAATGAATGATTGTATTTAAATGTAAATCAACTAGTTTTAAAGGTCACTGATCCAGAAGAATGATTTGCCTCTTAGAAAAGTAACCGATAAGGAGAAAAAAAGAACCAACTTCATTTTTTTTTATTTTTTTAAATTATGATTCTTTAAAATGAATGAGAAATAAGACAAGGAAAGAACAAAATTGGAGCTATATTACTTATCTTTTTACATAATGTCATTGAGTTCCATATCAAATATGGAACAACTCCCCCATAGCTGCAAGAATACTACTAATCAAAGCAAAATTATAAAGCTTCATTTACTGTATATGCTCTATATAGAAATATATACATATATTCTACATGAAATATGTAGCGATAAAAATATATACAGTGAAATAATAATGATGGCACAACTATTTTCAGATAGAGTAAGTCTTTATTATTCTTTAACTACCTAAGAATATCTCTGCTGAATTAAACTTATGGATTTTTAAGCAAATTAGTGCAAATAAATCATTAATGCAATATTTCCAAACATTATTCTACAGTCCAGACTAGTGTTTTAAGCTACTTTCAACCTTTATCTTCTTCAAGAAAATAAAGAAATATTTTATGTCATTGTAAATGTCGATTTAAAGCAGTGATTTGAAGTCATTCTCGATTTTAAAATTTAGATGTGGCAGAACTTATTGGAAAACCTAGTTGAGATAGAGATAAGCAATAAATTCAAACAAAGCGGTTAAACATCTTTCTCATGTGTAGTATCTCCAAATCAAAGGTGAGGTAAAATATCTCGCTATTGGCCTTTAATTTCAGGCTCTTATCAAGTTGAGTTTGGCCCATTGGAACGACATCAGCTCTGCCTCATGTTGATCGTGGTTGGTTTGCATCCGTATTTTCTGAGAGACAGATTTTTTAACAGGATTGATTCAGTGGATTTCTAACACACAACCCCAGGGGAAGGAAACAGAGACACATCCATCTAAGTTCCAATAATAAGGGATTCAATAATTCCACGTCCAAAAATGCTTTGGGTAGGGAAGGTGTCCTGTGGGCAGAATTTTCACAAGCCAGTAGATTCAGTTAGAGGGTAAATAATATTCTCGGGTCTGAAAACCAAGCTCCACATAAGGCACATTTCTACCTTCAAAGAAAGGTTCTCCTACCAAATTTCAGTTTATTTAAGTTATTTCATTTACTGGAGTAAGGATGGTAAACTTGGCATCTCTTACTAAACAGAAAGGTACAGGTGATTTCTCCAAATCCTCACCCTTATTTTCCCAATTAAATGAAACGGGTCTCAATGCTACATTTCTCCACAGTAACATAAATAATGGAAATCCTGCCCAAAATGTCCATAGAGGGTGATAACAACCTAAACACCATCACTTCCCAGCTTTACTTTGACCTCAAAGGCTGGAGCTCCATAGTAAGCGTCTTAGCGCTCCTGGTGCAGCTTGACCCACGTAAAGCACAAAACCAACTCTCATGAGTTGTTCTTTTGACACTTATGTGTCGCTGGATTTGTATTTTTAATTTGTTTTACCTTTTTTTTTTTAAATCTACAGCAATTTCAGACACTCAGAGGTCACAGCATTGAAACTAAATTCAATCCCCATTTCTGAAACTCTGGAATGATCACAACTAAAAGAGTGATGGCTGATTTTCCCTTAATATATAAAAATCACCATGCGTCTATAAAACTCCATATTCTACAGAACCGCCGATTCTTTCAATAAACAGACCAAATGAAGACAGAGAAAGCTGTCAGAGGAGAAATTGGTTAAAAGGCCTGACAGAAAACAAAGGCTTTTCATTTTAATACAGATAATTACAAAAATAAAATAATGTTGGCAGTGGTTTGATAATAATTATACAAAGGAAAGGTTTAAAGGGAATAAAATAATCTAAACATTACTTAGAAAAGCCACCTCATCAAAATAGGAAGTTTTACTTTTTTTGATGTTTTAGACAGGAAATTATAATCTCACTTTTGTTTTAACAGATGTGATTATTGTCCATTTCTCTTGGAAAAAACAATTTGTCGTGATACTTATAGATTTCTGATCTACCTCTTGCAAAACCACCTGCTTCATATCTATAGTAAAATGGCAAAATTAAATGAAAATTCAATTAAATGAACCTAAAAATTAACAAAACTGCTCTGAGGCAAAATTTAGTTGCAAATCCCAGCCAAAATTTAATTTCCGCATCTCACCCCATCCCAGCTCTTTCCATCATCTCTTCACACTCCGTGATGCTGGGCTATTGGACACCCCAATTTTCTGTATCCATGTAAGAGAAACTTTAAAATAGAGTTATGTTGTTTTGCGGATGCTGCTGTGAAGCGGTTTCCTGAGGTATCATCTTGATTTTTGATCTTTGTTCTTGCACTTGGCTCCTGCTACAGGTGCCCTGATACGACTCGCAACCCACCCAACGTGACCTCTCATCAATGGGTTGTTCCTCTTATCAAGTAGAAACATATCTGAGTTTCTTACACATCTCTGATGTGTGCCCGTGTTTTATTGAAAAGGGCAAAAAAATAGGTCTTGTCTTCAGCGCCTGTTTCCGCTTCCCAAGTGCAGCCTGAGCATCAATTTCATCCTTAGGGTAGCACAGACATCAAGTCCTGAGCTGCTCCTGTTGCCCACAGCAGCAACAGAATCACAGAATCCCAGATGTCAGGGGTTGGAAGGGACCTCAAAAGCTCATCCAGTGCAATCCCCCCATGGAGCAGGAACACCCAGATGAGGTTACACAGGAAGGTGTCCAGGTGGGTTGGAATGTCTGCAGAGAAGGAGACTCCACAACCTCCCTGGGCAGCCTGGGCCAGGCTCTGGCACCCTCGCCATGAAGAAGTTTCTTCTCATCTTTAAGTGGAACCTCCTGTGTTCCAGTTTGAACCCATTACCCCTTGTCCTATCATTGGTTGTCACTGAGAAGAGCCTGGCTCCATCCTCCTGACACTCATCCTTTCCATATTGATCACCATGAATGAGGTCACCCCTCAGTTTCCTCTTCTCCAAGCTCCAGAACCCCAGCTTCCTCAGCCTTTCCTCACACAGGAGATGCTCCACTCTCTTCAGCTGCACCCAAACTACAAACTGCCTGAATTACTGCAAAAAATACAGGGACTAAACTCTCCCCAGGCGAAACCACGCATTGCAACTTCCCATTCTTTCCCTTGTCCTGGTCTGCATCCCCAGCAGCATGGGCAGCAGGTGAATGGAGGGGATTCTGCCCCTCTGCTCCACTCTGGTGAGACCCCCCTGCAGTGCTGGTCCAGCTCTGGGTCCTCAGCACAGGACACACATGGACCTGCTGGAGAGGGGCCAGAGGAGCCACAGAAATGGCCCGAGGCTGGAACAGCTCTGCTGGGAGGACAGGCTGAGAGAGTTGGGGTGTTCAGCTGGAGAAGAGAAGCTCTGGGGAGACCTTAGTGTGGCCTTTCCAGACTTAAAAGGGTTGATAAGAAAGATGGGGACAGGCTTTTCAGCAGGGCCTGTTGAGATAGGACAAGGGGTGATGGTTTTAAACTAAAGGAGGAAGACTCAGGCTGGACGTGAGGAAGAAATTGTTGTCCCTGAGGGTGGTGAGAATCTGGCCCAGGCTGGGCAGAGAGGTGGTGGATGAACCATCCCTGGAGACATCCCAGGCCAGGCTGGACGGGGCTCTGAGCAACCTGAGCTGGTGAAGATGTCCCTGCTCATGGCAGGGGGGGCACTGGGGGAGCTGGGAAGGTCCCTTCACACAAACCATTCCATGATTCTATGATTTTTATTTTATAGTTTCTGAGGCACGTGAATTAATAAACTGTTTCTAACATGACTGAAAATTAAACTGGTGAAGGAAGAGAGGGTAGGAAATTTCAGATACCACCAAACTGGAACTTATTTAATCAAACTTCCTAGTTTGAATTCCTGGCTACAATTCCAAACTGAATATATCAGTTTTCTGGTAGGGACTGATCATAAAAATCTACCGGCCAACCCAAACCACTATTAGCCTTTTACAACATTATTTCAACTGTGATGTCTGAAACTTCATACCAGCGACAAGATCACTACGACAGAACTAAAAATGCCACTGCTCTAATGCTTAGAGGGATATAACCAGAAAAGGGGTGGGGGGATAAATGTTAATGCATGCAATACAAGTATTTCCTGTATATAATTATAGGATTTTCCTTTCCCAATCCACAATCCTGATTTGCCATGAAGGGAGCCAAGAAATCCCTCCTTGTCTATAAGAGCAACTGGCTTTTCATTCCAGCTTTGCTTTTGCAGATCCCATATGAGACTTCTTAATCGCTTAAGACTTCATGCCCCATAAAGAACTTCACAACACAGATGGGAATTTCAACATTTAAGCAAATCAGGAGTTTCAACCCAAAATATTTTTTTCATAAAGAAATAAGTTTAAGAAAATATTATTAAAATTATCTCTATTTTTTTTCTTTTGCTTGGTTTTTGTAAATCATGACCACACCATGCTGGCTTTAAAGTACTTGAGAATAGTTTTTAATACCACGTTTTTACCCTGGAAGAGTTTGACTATATTTATATTACCTTGTAAATGAAAAATCAACTCTCTTAAGCTTGTTAATTCATAAAATGGTTCTAAAATCTCGTTACTATTATGAAGGGCAAATTGTTACTGCAGGAGTATTTTCAGCCCCATTTAAGCCAACATTTAAGTTCTACTAAGTTTTTAAGTTTTCTGCACTGGTCTTAAGTTCCTTCATTCTCTGAGAACATCAGGCATGGCCTGTGTGAAATCTGTCAATTATACCTAGAGAATCCCCAAATTTGGGGAGAAGGCATGGGGGCTTTAATACCAAATATTAATTGTGTTCTATCTGATGATTTCTTTTTATACCCACTTAAAAATATCATTTCAAGTGCCTTCAAAAGCATGTATTAATATACCTGATGATTTGTACTTCTCCTCAGGTTTCTACTAATGCTATGAACAGAGCGATAAGCAACAACTGATGGAAATTAGTGAAGTTACCAGTTATCATATAATATTTTTGGCCCCAAATAACCTGCTATCCCTCATTCCCAAAAAATCAATCAGAATATTTTCACTGCTAAAAAAACACGTCAAAGTTTAGTGTAGAACAGCTGGATAAGGTTCTCAGCAACATTCAGGTAAGTGATACAAATGACCCACTGACAAGATGCTTTAGTGCTTTCCTTTCCTTTCCCTGTGACTAATGAGCATTGATCAAATCAAAGGCTTTAACTACCAGCTATGAGTCTTCTGCAGCACAAATATCTCCCTGCCATAATCAATTTAGCTACATGTCCCAAGAGAATCAGGTATGGTTGCTCAGGTAGAAGAAGAATTTTCAGCCTCTTCAGGCTGACAATCCATTACTTGAGATCAAATATTTTTGCAAGTGGCTCATATTTTCTATAGAAGAAAGAAGAAAAAAAATCAAAAATCAAAAAAATCCAAAATAAAAAATAAATAAAAACTCAACAAACAACAATCAACAACAGCAAAAAAAAAATCAACAAAAATCAAAAATAATCAAAAGTAAAAAGGTGGCAAAAAAAAAGGGTGGCAAAAAAAAAGGGTGGCAAAAAAAAAGGGTGGCAAGAAAGTAAAATAAAAAGTAAAACTAAAAAGAAAAGGTGAAGTGATGAAAACTGCAAACTCTGCAAAGATTCACAGACGTCAATGAAAATTTGGCCACAAAAATCTGAGTTGTTTGGGAAATTGGGATCATTAAAGAAAACTGTCGCAATAGGACAAAAATGCACAAGTATAAACCAAGAAAAACCAAACTGGCTACTGAAAAGAGAGGGAATAGCGCTAAAAGTAACGACTGGAAGGTTTTTAAGGTCATACAGAAAGCAACAGAACTAACACACTGTGTTCAGCCCTGATATTCAGACTTTAGAAAAGTCACCAAGAAACTAGAGAAGGGAGTCACAAGGTTTCTATGCTGGATAATCACATCCGCAGTCAACAATGAAACCACTGTCTTTCTGTCCTGTTACACAGGTATTATTTTTGGATTTTATGTCGTCCAATCCAATCTACACCTAAATTTTCCAGATGTTCTGCTGTTACAACATTCTGATTCATCCTTGTATCCCAAGCTGAGCATCATCAACAGCAGCTTATTCAGCTAAAGAATGACTGAAAATCAGCTTTCTGCAACAGGGCATTGACTTCAGATATCAACATCCCATCAAGCAGCTGGCTAAATTGTTACACAGGTAACTTGGCACCTGCGAGGAAACTCTTCCAAAGATCTGTCTCCTCATTATGTCTTTCGATCCTCAGTACTTTTTGGGGCCGGTATTATTCAATATATTCATCAATGACTGTCAGCATCAAAATATTTCAAAAGTCTATATGCTTCTTTCCCCTCGAGATATCTCATTGCCATTTTTAACTAATGGAAAACCTTTTGGCTAATGCTCATTTGGGCAACGGCAGACTCAGCACTGTACTCAGAGACCAGTGGTCTCCTCTCTTGGGTGTGACATGGAGCTGACCCTCGGCTAGAGAAGCTTCCTTGGTTAACTACTACTGAGACATACTTCATGTGTCTAGGCAAGCTCTGCAACACGACGGCAAGAAACAAAAATAGTCTGTCACAGTGGAGGAAAAAAGGGAAAAAGAACAGGAAGGAAGCATACCAAATGCATGTGCATTTTCTACGTCCACCTACTGCAAGAGGGGATGTGGTGGCAGTTGGTTCTGACTCACTTTCTGCCCCAGCAGCATGTGAGGAAGGGACCTGACAAGCTGTATGGGGAGTCTTGTGGAATATTGTATGCCAGGAGTCAGGGAACTTGAACAGACCATCTCTATTCTATTGGGCCTTACCTTTTGGGCCAGAGAAGCCCGTATGTTATGAATGTAATCTCTAATATTTAGTATCTTTGGGAAAGGTAATGTGTATGTGGATCAAGGGGTGGAATGTACTGATCCTGACCAGGAGACCACTGTACATCAAGAAGTCAGAGACCCACATCACAGCTGCCCTGAGCAGGTGCAGGACTGTGCTGTGCTGCATGTCCAGCGTGGCCCTTCAGGCCTGTTACACTGCACGGGTCTAATGGCACAGGGGCGTCGTAACTGAGGAGCCTGCAGGGATCTCCCACTCGCTACTGGCAATTACACTACTTGTGTGGCCTTGCCATAGTAGAGTAGCTCAACAACCAGAAACAAGGAACTTCTTTCTACATACGTATGTGTGGTGTGCTATAGGAAATGGGTCTCTTGAGCTTGGAGGAGACTGCGGGGTGACCTCACTAATGTTTATAAATATGTAAAGGGTGAGAGTCAGGAGGATGGAGCCAGGCTCTTCTCGGTGACAACCAATGATAGAACAAGGGGTAATGGGTTCAAACTGGAACACAGGAGGTTCCACTTAATATTGAGAAGAAACGTCTTCCCGGTGAGGGTGCCAGAGCCTGGCCCAGGCTGCCGAGGGAGGTTGTGGAGTCTCCTCTGCAGACATTCCAACCCACCTGGACACCTTCCTGTGTAACCTCATGTATGGGGATATAGCGGAAGATTTGACGATGAGATTAGTTAAATGTAAATACACTCAAGTGACTTCCACCTGTCTGTAGAAAAAGCACATACATCACACTAATTGTTTTACTGACCTTGTCTGCTTGATGAGCAGAACCTCTGTGTTAGATAACATAGGCCTGTGAGAAACTCCAGGCACTTTATCATATGTCTGAGATTCCTGCTTTGTTGTGAGAAAGAGCGGGAGTCTGGGCCTGCCTGAAGCCTTGAAATATAGGCAAGCTCAGCTGGCCCGGTGATCTTCCAGCAGGGTTGGACTGACCAGCACCTGCGTCCCCGCTGGTGTCACCTCTGCCTGGGAGCTCAGGTGTGGCTTCAAAGATCCCCCAGTAGAGAGGTAACTACAATAAAACTTGCTCTTTGCAATGCATTCGTGGCCTCTGGCTCTTCTTGCGACGTGCCTGCGTATGTGTACGCACCTCATCTGGGTGTTCCTGCTCCGGTGGGGGGATTGCACTGGATGAGCTTTCGAGGTCCCTTCCTACCCCTGACATTCTGCAATTCTGGGATACTTTTCTTGGCTGCGCTACATAGATAAACTCAATGGCAGTTGGGTTGGAGTGGGTTGCTGTCACTAAACCTTGCCTTGCTGATCAGTTCTAACTGAGTCTGTGTTTGAGCTCCATCTGTCCTAATCCAGCTCTTATCTGCCTTTCTGACCAGAGAAACTGAGTCTGGTATATCCATAGCATTTCGCTCACTCTGCCTAAGACTCAAAACCAAAACTCCTAAGATGTCATGAAAACCACCCTTGAAGAACCATAAAAACCAACTCTACAACAACAAGGCAAAGGTTCTCTTGCTTTCTTCCCTTTTTAAAACAGGGATTAAATCTGGAAGTACCAGCATCATGTTACGCATTAGGGACGCAGATTTTGCTATACGGACGCAGATATAGGAAGCAAAAGAAGTGAATGGACAGTAATGAAAAATAGAGAAAAATAACCTTTTCAGAGATTAGTAAGTAAATGTTACTTAACTTAGACTGAACTTTAAAAAAAATAAAGAAATATATGTATATCACTGTATACTGAACTTGCAGCATATGGATAAAATTAAAAGAAAAATAATCACTGAAAAAATATTTTTTAGTCCATAAGTTAAACTATTTCTTTTCTCAAGCTACAGAGCACCCTAATCTGACATTTCCTTCTCTCTGAACAAATAGGTGTGGATATTTTAGTACAATTTTTGCAAACTCTGTGTCTTCCTGAACAGGTGGATAAAGCTGTTTGAAGAGCTTTTTTCTGAGAATAAAATTCGCTTGGTTCGATGTAATGTTCTTATAATGGGTAAATTAGCGGGTGATGTAAAACTCTGAAAATGGAAGGACTGTAATGAAAAGCCTAATATGCTTCTTAGGGTAATGCTGAAAAAAGCGACACCATGTTTAAGTCCATCGTGCTTTTATCCACACCTCCAGGCAAATCAAACTCAATGAGCGATGCAATTTTATTAAATATATTTAGAATGAGCAATTCCCTTCCCTTTTGAAAACAACTGACTCAAGGGAACCCTCTAGGACACGGACCAAATACTGGTGGCT
The DNA here is from genome assembly GCF_036013475.1 of Columba livia. Classification (NCBI taxonomy): domain Eukaryota; kingdom Metazoa; phylum Chordata; class Aves; order Columbiformes; family Columbidae; genus Columba; species Columba livia. The sequence goes on along the minus strand of NC_088605.1, from coordinate 4,244,388 downwards.
CTTCACTCTGCACAGGATTTCCCATTATTGACTGAAGGTGGAAGAATTGTGAACACAGAGGGAGAAAATAAAAATCAGCTTTAAGAAGCCAGCAGCACATGGATTTTAAACAGATAGGAGTTGGTGAGGAACCTACAACACTTTGAAAGCTGCTCAAACATCCCCTCTGCTGAGCCTGCAAGAGGATGCTCAGAACGCCCATTGATTTGAAAGAAACCTGTAATAATCGTGGGCTAGAAACTGCCTTGATTGCATCCATTTGTAGCAGCACTTGTCTGGCGAAAGCACCTAAGAAATGGCTGAGAGCATATATTTCTCTTTCCAGATATAAATCTCTGCTCTTGAGGAGGATGGAGCAAAGCGGTAGCAGATAAATATACGAAAGTTGCTCAGCTTAATTGGTTTTGTCCTAAATGAGCAGAGGAGAGGAAAAAAACAAACCAAACCAAACACTGGTTGACCATTTTAAAAATTCAGAAAAAATCCCTTACTCCAGAAAACAAACAGTACTTAAATAGGGGATCTTGCTGTATCACCTAAAAAGGTCTAAAGAAGAGTGTTTGATCCTTAAAATATCCATCATTCTACAACTGTACTTTTTGAACCATATATAAATACATATAGATACAGGCTATACAGCTACAGCAAGACAGAGATATTGTCAGATATTTAACTGAGAATCCTTAAAATTCCTTTATCTGGGAAAGTAACGGCCATACCCATATGGTCAGATCACTTAAATCTGAGCTGCTTGTGGTTTTACGCTACCAAGTTCCGTATGTAGCCATTTCAAAGTTAATATTCTCAAAAAAATTGGAAATTTAACCATAAAAATGCAAACTTTATTGCACAAGATCCTGTGCAAGGCCATTTTAAAGAATTAAAAGCATGTTTTTCACTGGTTCTGTGGTGCTCTGCTCAGAAGGAAACTAATTTCACCACTAATGGATCTGAAAAAGCAATACAGACGGGAACAGACCGACCAACCGGAAGACCGACCGACCGATTGACTGGAAGACCGACAGACAGGAAGACAGACCAACCAATTGACCGGAAGACAGACTGACCAACCAGAAGACAGACTGACCAACCGACTGGGAGACAGGAAGACAGACCTCCCAACAGACCAGGAGACAGGAAGACCGGAAGACAATGCATTTTCCTCCTCAATGCCATTAAAACATGAAGAAACTTTTTGCATAAATGCATAAAAATCTGCAAATTACAGTGAGATTAATTAACAAATGACTGGTCTTTGCAGGCAGGAGGAAATGCACAAAGTAACCAGGTGACAACAAAGTGACAACAAAGTGCTAGTTCTTCAAAAAAAGCAGTTCAGCTAATGGAAGGTTCATTTTTCCATGGCAGAACTTTTCATACACAGTCTCTGCCTTGATAGTGAATCTTTGATCAGTGTGTCTGCAAAAATAATCTCTGTGAAGATCAAGAGAACAAAGGAACCGAGATGAACTTGAAAATGGCAATGAAACTTCAGGTCACCAGGTAAATAAACTACTACGGGCACCTCAATGGAATACAAATAGTTTTCATATAGGATTAGAAGAGAAAGTGAATTGGTTTATAGACAAAAACAAAATCAAAAACACACCAAGGTGAAACTGTCACTTTATACACCTTTGCAAACAAAATAATGCATTAAGTGTTAATAAAAATTGGCAAAATTCAGACAACATCAAGCCAGGAATTATAAAAGATGAAACTAATCAATGCTCATTGTGTCACAAAACCCGCACTTCAACCGCTCAATGGATCTGAGACACAGTGAGCAAGTGTGGAATCAATCAAAAAATGAATACTTGGCGACCTAAAAAAAAACAGTAATTCCATTATTTTATGGAATTATTCCATTCTTTTATTTTATTTATTCCCTTATTATATGCTGGACCTCATGCTCTTGCATCCCACCTTCTCTACCTCCCATCTCTACTGGCTTCCAAAGGATTTCAAAGAGATTCATAATTGGTCTTGATTTCTCATTGTCTTGTCTTTATTTTCTGTTTTAATTAATATTATTGGTTTTCTTTACCGCCTTGAAATTCATTAAGCAAAAAAAAAAAAAAAAAAAAAAAAAATAATAAGTTTTAGTGTTCTTTTTAATTGTCTTTTAAGCGTACCTCCCTGTATACGTAGTTCCTTCTGGATATTAAACACTACTATAGTGAATTTGATTTTTTCTCCCACCTCCTACAGGCTTTGAACCAAAATATATATGCTCATATATATATATGTATATACATATACATATATATACACACACATATAGATATATATACACATATATATTTTCTCATTCAAAACCAAGTCTTTCTCTTCTGTGATCCTTGACTATAGCTCTTCAAACAGAAAACTTCTGCCTCATTTTCAATGAGCTTTTCCTACCTTGTTGTAGAGATTCAGCCCTTAACAATTTAACTCAAGCGCTTATTAAACTAGTTAATTTGTTTTATCTAACTGGATTCTAAACTTTCTGGAAGGTAAAGCACATTTTCCCAATGTAATTTGTAGAGTACCACTAGTCCACAGAGGGAATTCCTGCCACCCCTTGAAAATATAGAGATGGAGAATGAAGTGACTATTTCCCAATGAACAAAAAATAAGAATAATCAAAGTAGAATACTGCAAAATAAATCTCACTACACCAAATTACAGATCTTATCAAGCTCGGTGGCCAGGGGCAAAGATGGTAGATGAAGATGCGTTTTCCACCAGTGCCAAATATGGGGAAAACATGGGAAAAGCAACCCTAAGTTTACACATAAAACAATTGGCTTGAAGTTTGCAACTGATCCTGGAGTTGGAAGCATCTGAAAACCAGCACAAAGACACTTTGATTTTTAATATAAATCACAGAGAAGAAACATGATCAAAACAATGTAAAGACAGCCAGTGTGGACATGAATAGAACTCACAATATGTCCTATAAGAAATAGACTCCAGACCTAAGAAACGCACCTCGAATTCTTCAGTCATTGGGTTTCTAAGTAGCAAATAGTGTTATTTCTTCACTCGAATTTGTGGAACCAACTGCAGCAAGATGTTTCAGAAGTGAAGAGAATATTAACGAGAAAAATTCTGGAACAATAAAACATCTGGCCACAATTAAAAACTGTTGTCCAGTTACTACCCTGAGGCTCCAGAACTCCATAAAGAATCAGGACAGAAAAGCGAGTGATGAATCGGCCCATACACATTCTCTTTGTTTTCAAATATAGAAAGAATACCAGATTTTGTTATTAACTTTGCCTGTAATAATCACGTTTAATATTAATCACAAAGAACTGCAAAAATCATTGGATAACACAGGCTTGGATTTTGCAGAATTTGTTGTTTTGTGGCGTCATCAGGTCAACTGAAATTTCTGCTAAAATCTCACACATGTCCTAACAATTCGACAAGCTACTCAGCAGCCAAGGACAGTGAGGTGGACTGCAAACTGGCTGAAGGGAAAAAGCCAGAGAGTCGTGGTCAATGGGGCGGAGTCCAGTTAGGCCTGGATCTAGTGCAGTGCCTCAGGGAGCAGTACTGGGACCAATATTATTTGATATATTCATCAATTACTTGGATGAGGGAATAGAGTGACTGTCAGCAAGTTTGCTGATGACACCAAGCTGGGAGGAGTGGTGACACTGGAAGCTGTGCTGCCATCAGAGACCTGGACAGGCTGGAGAGTTTGGCGGGGAGAAATTTAATGAAATAGAACAAGGGCAAGTGTAGAGTCTTGTATCTGGGCAGGAACAACCCCAGGTTCCAGTGTAAGTTGGGGAATGACCTATTAGAGAGCAGCGTAGGGGAAAGGGACCTGGGGGTCCTGGGGACAGCAGGATGGGCATGAGCCAGCACTGGGCCCTTGTGGCCAGGAAGGCAAATGGTACCTGGGGTGGATTAGAAGGGGGTGGTCAGTAGGTCAGAGAGGTTCTCCTGCCCCTCTACTCTGCTCTGGGGAGACCACATCTGAAATATTGTGTCCAGTTCTGGGCCCCTCAGTTCCAGAAGGACAGGGAACTGCTGGAGATAGTCCAGTGCAGAGCAACAAAGATGCTGAAGGGAGTGGAGCATCTCCCGTGTGAGGAAAGGCTGAGGGAGCTAGGGCTCTGGAGCTGGAGGAGAGGAAACTGAGGGGTGACCTCATTAATGTTTACAGATATAAAAAGGATGAGTGTCACGAGGACGGAGCCAGGCTCTTCTCAGTGACAACCAATGATAGGACAAGGGGTAAGGGGTACAAACTGGAACACAAGAAGTTCCACTTAAATATGAGAAGAATCTTCTTCCCAGTGAGGTTGCCAGAGCCTGGACCAGACTACCCAGGGAGGTTGTGGAGTCTCCTTCTGTGCAGACATTCCAACCCGCCTGGACACCTTCCTGTGTAACCTCATCTGGGTGTTCCTGCTCCATGGGGGGATTGCACTGGATGAGCTTTCCAGGTCCCTTCCAATCCCTGACATTCTGTGATTCTGTGAAGGAGCTTCATCAGGCTTTTTGGGATTCACATCCCATTTTCAAACTTTTTAGGCATCCTAGTATTTGTGTTTGGGTTTAATTCCTTAACTATTGGCAACACAGGCACTTCCAAAATTATTCATAACACCTTAGGCACATATTTATAGTCAGACTAAAATCTTACTAAGTCCAGTATTAGCAGATTTACAAATACATGAGCAGCACTTTCCAAGTCTAATTAAAACTTCCCTAAGTTGCACAACTGTTAAAAGCAAAAATACACCAAAATAAATCCTCCAAAACACAATAATAGCAAACTAAATGCTCCACTTCCCAAAGCTGGATTTCATTCACAAATGCATCAGGTTCCATTCTCAACACAAGATGACTCATTGTATGTTCACTCCCTTCAGTCTTCAAATATTTTGTTAATGTATGCAGGAAATAGAGCTACAATAGTTTGCTTACAAAAAGAGGGGTTTTTAAATAAACTGAGATCTTCCAAAAGATGGGAGAATTCTACCTATACAGAAAAGAATATTTGGTATAGAGTAGAATATTTAGTAGCAAAGACATGCTATCCACATCTCACAGAATAACAGAGAAATAAAATTAACGAGGAATTCTTACTACACAAAATAAAAATTATCAAGTAAGTTGGGCCCAAATCTGGAGGGAAATATCAACCGATTATTGATAGTGATCGACCAAGATGACCATTTAATTTATGTAAGGAATGAATAGAAATAAAGCCACAAAAATTACTTTTAGTCTGGATTTTATAACCATGCACCACTCTTTGCCAAAATGTAATGGAGAAGGTGAGAATGCTGAAAACAGTCAAAACCAGAATTCACTCTCAGTCTTTCACTACAGTTTAATTTTACGTTATTTGACCTGAAGCCACCCTAGCAGCTCCTAAAAAGCAAGAATGTCACAAATCTCAGTTTTATTGCCTTTTTCACAGAAAGTTCTATAAAAGCTCGTGTTTCATATGTCTCCTTACTCAACATTGCTTTTACTTTAACGTTAGCTTTTTAAGCACACAGGTATTTTCAACTGCCTTTCTCGTTGTGTTTCCCAGTCGCACATAATCACATCCAAGCTCTCTTTCATAAGTCAAAATTCCTTCTACTCGATTTTATTTCTCAATGCAAGCCAGGAAAATGCCTCAATTACTTTCTAACTCTCTATTCTGCTCTCAGCAGAAAGCTCTGAATTTCAAATCAAACAATATACAGTTGTAAGAAACAAGACAGCTCCTTGGTTAACGAAGGAAACATGTACAGAGATCCCTGTTTTTCTCAAAAGAACTCAAATACCTATGATTTTACCCCTTCTGGAGCTGAAATAAATCCTACAATTCCCATAAATCTGTCCATGAGATACAGTCTATATTATCAATCATAACTTTTACTCAAATCAAAGTGATTCCAACAGCCTTTCTCTACAGGTGCTGTTATTAAAAGTACTACGATCATTTTTCAAACTGAAATACCATTAAGTAGCAGATAAGAGAAAGCGAATTAAAAATAAGTAAGTAAAATGATCAATATGCTTACGCATTCCTACCAACCTGTGGTAACTGATGAGGCTACTCTTGTTTCACTTAAATCTTCAACAAACTGGAAGTTCACTCAGGCTGGCTGACATAGTTGGCACAAACAACTCACAAATCGGATGTACATTAAAATTCATGCTTTCTCTATAAGCAACCTCCACCGTATTTTCTTGAGGGAGGGTTTTCTAGTCATACTTAGAATATAATGGGAGACAGACCACAGAATCCCAGAATGTCAGGGATTGGAAGTGACCTGGAAAGCTCATCCAGTGCAGTCCCCCCATGGAGCAGGAACACCCAGATGAGGTTACACAGGAAGGTGTCCAGGTGGGTTTGAATGTCTGCAGAGAAGGAGACTCCACAACCTCCCTGGGCTGCCTGTTCCAGGTTCTGTCACCCTCACTGAGAAGAAGTTTATTCTCAAATTTAAGCGGAACGTCTTGTGTTCCAGTTTGTACCCATTGCCTCTCGTCCTATCATTGGTAGGTCCTACCATTGGTCCAGCTGACCCTTACGCACTTCTTACTGAATGAATTTATGATATTCCATTCCGATATCCTTGGGTGCAAAACCTGTTTTGTACAAGATCTACCTTTCCCCACCCAGCAGGTCCTGCTCCTCTCCTCTGCCCGGCTGAGGCCACATCTGGAGAACTGCGTCCTGTTCTGGGCTCCCCAGTTTAAGAAGGACAAAGAATTACTGGAGGGAGACCAGTGAGAGCTATGAAGATGAGGAGGAGTCTGGAGCTAATTTCTTATGAGGAGAGACTGAGAGAGCTGGGGCTGTTCAGCCTGGAGAAGAGAAGCTGAGAGGGGATCTCATCAATGGGATCAATATCACCAGGGTGGATGTCAAGAGGATGGACCAGACTCCTTTCAGTGGTGCCCAACACAGGAGGTTCCATCTGAATATGAAGAGAAACTTCTTTCTTGTGAGGTGCCAGAGCCTGGCCCAGGCTGCCCAGAGAGGTTGTGGATACATTCAAACCTGCCTGGACACGACCCTGCTCAATCTACTGTAGGTGAACCTGCTTTAGCAGGTGGGTTGGCCTGGATGATCTCCAGAGGTCCCTTCAACCCCATCCAGTCTGGGATTCTGTGACAATCAGTCTCAGCTAAGGCAAGACATGGTAGATCAGCTGCAAAACAGAGAACTTGACATTTAAGACTATTAGTAGTTCTAATAGCCTGAGTCAGTTACTTGATCTCCACAGTCCCCTGGTTGACATTCTTTTAAAAGCTACCCATATTAAACCACAACAAAACCACTCTGAAAATTGTTTTTATATTCTTCATCTTATCTTTAGTTAAAAGAAAATGATTGCTATTTTCAAATTATATCGGTTTAAAATTGATCACAAGAACTTCAAGTGTCCACTGAGGTGGGTCTCTCTCTCTTTTCCCTTATTTTCTCCTATTTACCATGATATTACCATGGAAAAGGTGGTAGTTACTGCTTGACCTCTCGATGCAAATTATTCAACAGTGCTGGTCACTTAAACTACAGGCTCCCAGGTCATAAAAATCCCATCCCAAAGGGCACTTGTTTTCTCTACCTCTGAATTATCCCCATCTTTGAGATAGATGCTACACAACTCTTGATGAAGAAGGAGACCTGCTGTGAGGAAAATTCGTGTTTTGCCTTAAAACTGGTTCAAACCATTCAATCATTGAAAAATATATATATATAGATATATTATTTAGCCGTTTCTTTTTCGTCACCTCTTGGATTTAAATGGAATTAGAAATACAGACTGTTTGCAAAATCACACAGAAATAATCCACAGTGCTGGACTGCGACAGCAAAGCTGGGAAACCAACAATAAAGGAGACGGTGATTTAATTTCAAACAAACCTCAGGGAACCGCAGGTGGTTGCTACTAGAAAATAAGAAAAAAGGGAGAATCATCAGTGCTGACAAGAGCGTTTCAACCTTTTCCTAATGGAGGGCGCTGATTTGGGCAGAAGGCCTATAAAGTCATGGATAAAAAGTGACATTTTTCCTAGAGGACAAGCAGCTGTTGCTTAGAAACTGTTTACAGACAGATCCTGCTGGTGTATTTAAAAAAAAAGAATACAAAAATAGGTCATTCTTAGCTCTGGGTAGATCTTTATTGATATAAGATTCTCTATGCCTTCTTTTTATGTTTGCTGTCAAAAATTAACAATGCTTTAGGAAAGCTGCTCGGATGCTCTATTTATTAATACTGCGCATTCCCAGTGGTGGAATGATTGACTTTGAACCAATCTGGTGAATGAACAGAGGGGATTCACATCACAGTTTTTAGGCTGAGCCCAAGCTCCAGGCATAGGCTGGACCATCTTAGGAGGGGACTAAATCAAAAGAGAAATTAAAAGAGCAGGGCAAAAGCGCCATTAATCTTCTCATCCATTTCTCAGTTGTTGAAGAGGCAAAAAAAACCCAAAATACAAAAATTAAGAACAAACAATGCCACTAGATCAATAAAAAAAAAGCCTGTTCTATTTTTTTAAATGTATGATGAAGCCAGGTCTGCTAAAAACACAAGAGAAAAGGCTCTAACACTTATATTTGAAGCCATAAGGTGATCACATTTGCCTTGAGGTCTGAATCGGATCATTTTATGAAGGGAAATGGCATCAGGAGCTCCTAAAGTGTCTAAAACAAAATGGCAAGAATATCGGGCACTCGCTGCACAGACGAAACAAATTAACTCAGAGAAGATGGGAAAGAAAAATTATATTAATCCAGAGCCAGTTTTCTCCCCTGCATAAATAATCCCTACTTGAGCACTTTTTCCTCATATAAATAACGGCATTTCTAAGAAGCCTCAAGTAAGAAGGCTCTTAGATCATTATTCACTTAAAAACCACTCCAAAAATTCTGACAAATCACTGCTTTCTGACTAAAAGAAAATAGAATGCACAGCTTGTGGTAATAAACAGCTCATTGTCGTCATTGCAGAGAAAATAAAATTTTTAATCTTCGCTTCAAAATCAATGTAGTACGGGCTTGGTTTTTTATATTAAATAAATCATAGTAAATTAATACAAGAAGTACCACCACATGGCACTTAAGGTAGAGAAGGTCCAGATGTGATAGTGATAGCATGGCTTTCCACCAGTGGCTAATGGAAGAAGATCCTGCTCTCTTATGCCACAAATATAGCCAAAACCAACTTAAAAATAAAAGCCTTTTAATAATTACAACTATTATTATCACAGAATATCAGGGATTGGAAGGGACCTCCAAAGCTCATCCAGTCCAATCCCCCCGTCAGAGCAGGAACACCCAGATGAGGTTCCACAGGAAGGTGTCCAGGCGGGTTGGAATGTCTGCAGAGAAGGAGACTCCACAACCTTCCTGGGCAGCCTGGGCCAGGCTCTGCCACCCTCACCATGAAGAAGTTTCTTCTCAAATTTAAGTGGAACCTCTTGTGTTCCAGTTTGCACCCATTGCCTCTTGTCCTGTCATTGGTTGTCTCTGAGAAGAGCCTGGCTCCATCCTCCTTACACTCCCCCTTTCCATATTGATCACCATGGATGAGTCACCCCTCAGTCTCCTCTTCTCCAAGCTCCAGAGCCCCAGCTCCCTCAGCCTTTCCTCACACAGGAGACGCTCCACTCCCTTCAGCATCTTGGTGGCTGCGCTGGACTCTCTCCAGCAGTTCCCTGTCCTGCTGGAACTGAGGAGCCCAGAATTGGACACAATATTCCAGGTGTGGTCTCACCAGGGCAGAGCAGAGGGGCAGGAGAACCTCTCTGACCTACTGACCACCCCCCTTCTAACCCACCCCAGGTACCATTGGCCTTCCTGGCCACAAGGGCCCAGTGCTGGCTCATGCCCATCCTGCTGTCCCCAGGACCCCCAGGTCCCTTTCCCCTACACTGCTCTCTAATAGGTCATTCCCCAACTTACACTGGAACCTGGGGTTGTTCCTGCCCAGATACAAGACTCTACACTTGCCCTTGTTCTATTTCATTAAATTTTTCCCTGCCCAACTCTCCAGCCTGTCCAGGTCTCTGGATGGCAGCACAGCTTCCAGTGTCACCACTCCTCCCAGCTTGGTGTCATCAGCAAACTTGCTGACAGTCACTCTATCCCCTCATCCAAGTAATTGATGAATATATCGAATAATATTGGTCCCAGCACTGACCCCTGAGGCACTGCACTAGATCCAGGCCTCAACTGGACTCTGCCCCGTTGACCACGACTCTCTGGCTTCTTCCCTTTAGCCAGTTCACAGTCCTCCTCACTACCCGGTCATCCGGACCGCACTCCCTCAGTTTAGCTATAAGAATGCTGTGGGAGACTGTGTCCAATGCTTTGGATTAAAAGATCCACTCAGAGAATGTTAATGATTTACAAAACTGAAGATAACACGGCCCATTTCCCAAAGGTTCGTAAAGGAGATTCGTGCAGTGGGGAGGAGAGCGGGGCCACCTCCATTTTTATTCGTATATTTCTGTGCTTATCTAAATGGGAAACAGAATTACTTTCTGTTTATTCCTCTGTCAGGTTCTCCAGGTTTTCAAATAACCGTTAATGAAATCACAAGACTTCCCCCAAAAAAGCAGAAAGAAAAACAGCAACAGGACAGCAAATATTGGACTGTAGCAACTCTGAGCAAGGGTGAAGCAAAAAAGCAGCTCCTTACATTCAGCTGCCTTGAAATAAAACGGACAAATAATCAATCACACTTTACTGAGGCCTCACTACAATGACAAGACAAATACAACTCTTAAAAACGATCATTTTCTTTCAGCTGAAGAACATAACTTAGTATCAAATAGTTCAGCATTGGAACCGTTCATGATGTTAACACATAAGATATTCAGAAAAAACCTGAAGCGTAATGTATTACAATAAAAAAAATAAGCTTGTCTATTTTTCATCTTTTCCACAGTATCCCGACAACTCAATTTTAACACATTCCAATGTTTTTAACTTTAAAAGCACCGGCAACATATAATTTTCTTTTCTAGACATACACTTCTCAGGCTGACGTTTGGGCTGAAGTTTAGGCTTTACGATAGACAAATATTTTCTTTAACAGATGTAAAACGCGGTGGGTTTTTGTTTTGTTTTGCACTTTCAAATGAGACGACCTTGATAAATGTGACTGACAAACAACAGTCACTTTAGTGGTGATTAAACATGTGCAAGAGCTGCACATGGTAGTTTCCCTATGGTAACAGAAGAAATCTAACAAATTACACAACTTCATCCAAATCATCATTTTTACTTAATGAAAACCAAAAATGAAAATGCAATTGTCGCTCTTCAGACACCAAAATGTCCCTGGAAGGACAAATAATAAAACCTTTCAAACATATTGACTCTGATCATCATCCTTGGCACATCCTGCATCTCCCCATTGAATATTTTCCATAGTACTCTCCCTATTTAGAAACATGAGCCCACAATGAATTTCAATACTTTATACAGGATACTCTGTGTATGAGATACATACACCTACAATACACGTAATTTTAAGGCAACATTAATAGCTCTCCCTATTTCCGTTTACCCAACAGATCTCAGAAATGTCGGTATTCTCACCAAGTTTCGTAATTACTGTGGCAAGGCATGTTAAATCAAGACTAATCAAGAGTTGTGGTTTCTTCCAAGA